>NC_091590.1:6453996-6468996 GCF_042767895.1 Penaeus vannamei
GCCCCTTTTCCCCCTCCCCTACCAAACTCACTCCCCCTCCCCTACCAACCCTTCCAACTCACCCCACCTCTCCTACCAGCCCTTTCCCCCCTCCCCTACCAACTCATTCCCCCCACCTCCCCTACCAGTTCGACTCATTCCTCCCTTCCCAACTCACTCCCTCCCCTCTCCCAACTCACTCCCATCCACTCCCCCCTCCCCTCCCATCTCACTCCCCCTCCACTCCCCAACTCTCTCCCCTCCCCCTCCCAACTCACTCCCATCACTCCCCCTCCCCCTCCATCTCCCTCCCCCTCCCCTACCAACTCACTCCCCCTCCCCCTCTCAACTCACTCCCATCACTCCCCCTCCCCCTCCCATCTCACTCCCCCTCCCTCCCAACTCACTCCCCCTCCCCCTACCAACTCATTCCCAACTCACTCCCCCCTCCCAACTCACTCTAACTCACTCCCTCTCCCCCTCCCAACCCTTCCCCCCCTCCCTCTCCGAACTCACTCCCTTCTCCCCTCCCCCCCCCACCCCACCCCAGCTCGCTTCCTCCCCAACGCTGGAGTGGAAGTTGCCCATCTGTTAAAACTTCTCCGCCCACAGTACATGTTTTAATAGCGTGGTCAGGAATGTAAGATTTCTACGGGCGTGCGGGCGTGTGTGTGTGTGTGTGTGTGTGTGTGTGTGTGTGTGTGTGTGTGTGTGTGTGTTTGTGTGTGTGTGTGAGTGTGTGTAAGTGTGTGCGTGTGTGTGTGCGTGTGTGTGTGTGTGTGTGTGTGTGTGTGTGTGTTTGTTTGTGTGTGTGTGTGTGTGTGTGTGTGTGTTTGTGTGTGTGCGTGCAGGCGTGCGGGTGTGTGTGTGTGTGTGTGTGTGTGTGTGTGTGTAAGTGTGTGTGTGTGTGTGTGTGTGCGGGTGTGTGTATGTGTGCGCGTGTGTGTGTGTGTGTGTGTGTGCGGGGGTGTGTGTGTGTGTGTGCGTGTTTGTATATTTTAGTACATGTGTGTTTGCATTAGCGCTTGTATGTGTGTATCACGTGTGTCTGTGTGTGTGTGAGAGAGAGAGTACTTGCGTGTATGTTTGTGTGCGTGTGAATTCTTGCATGTGTGCGTGTGTTTGTGAGTTTTCGTGCGTGCGTGTTTGTGGGAACGTTTGTGTGTGAGTTCATGCATGTGTCTGTGTGTGTTTTTTCTTTCTTTCTTTCTTTCTTTCCCTCTTTCTTTCTTTCTTTCTTTCTTTTTTCTTTTATAACGTTTATTTTTACTGGATGTCCTGATGTATGTATTTAGGTGATGTTTGTTTATGTTTCTTTGCAAATACAAAGCAAGGGTTAAGATGATATCCTGGACTAAAGAAAACAATGGGAAAATTTTTGATAGAGATATTATAAGACAAAAGAATAGCCAATTTGATAGATAATGATCATTTTCTACCGATAATGATAATAGTAATGGTAATAATAACAACAAAAGTGATGATGATGATGAAAGAATAGTAATAATTACGAAAACAAGGACAACAAATAAAACACCAAAATAACAATAACAACAAAAAGTCACATAAAACTTTGCAGTTAAAAAAATGTTGAAATAAAGATAAAAGAGTTTGTATAATTTTAAAGGAAACAAAAAAAGGTCCTTGTTAATGGGACTGTTGTCGGTTTAATCCTTTGCACGATCAAATTATGCGGAGTCACGGAGCGAACAAGGGGAGGAAGAGAAAAGGAAATAATAGGAGGCCGGGAAAGCGGTAACATACTGTATAAAGATCGGGAGAAAGTAAAGGCAGAAAGATTGAGCAAAAGTTAGATACAGGTATAGATATACAATCGTCATTACACATACAAATACGTGTGTACATATATACGCACATATGCTTACTGACATACAAGCACACATACAATCACATATAAAATCACACATGAACGTAAACACACTAAATCATGTGCAGGTACATACAAAATTTAACATATTAATGGATATATCAATGAGTACTTATATATATATATATATATATATATATATATATATATATATATATATATATATATATATATATATATATATATATATATATATATATATATATATATATATATATATATATATACATATATATATATATATATATATATATATATATATCATATATACGTATCCTGTATATGAATTTCTTTGCGGCTGAGTGTGCGCGTGCGTGTACATGTATGCATCGTCATCCCACACACACAAAGCTTCATATATACAGAGCAATGAGAAGAATGAATCCGGTAATGACCTCACTTAGTTCCGAATGGCGCTGGCGATAGGGACGGATTTTCTATGAAAAAATATAGGATTACCAGATTTAGAGGAACGAGAGACGCGGACTGACGTGGCGTAGTGTGCAGGGCGGTGAGGGATTGACGTGAATGGGGGGGGGGGGCTGTTGCATTTACATGAGGTGTCAATGAAGCGGTGATGGAGGGGGGCTTAGAGGATGAGGGACGGGGAAAGAGGGTGAAAGGTTTGAGAGGGGGGGGTGGAAGAGAGGAAAGAGAAGGAGGAAAGGGGAAGGGAGAGGGAGAGATGAGAGGAAAGGGAGAGCGAAAGGGGAGGAGAGGGAGAGATCAGGGAGGGAGAGGGAAAGGGGAGGAGGAGATAGAGAGGTAGGGAGAGAAAAAGGGGAGGGGGAAAAGAGGAGGGGAGAGGAGAGAGGGAAAGAGGGAGAGAAAGAAAGAGAAAGTGAGAGATAATTACGAGACAGACAAACGGAATGAGAAAGAGACAAAGACAGAAAGGGGCAGAAAACAAGAGCAAACGAGATACATAGACAAATCGACAACTGCACCAGTGATTTGAGAATCATGTTTATAATCACTCACATTTACTCACATAAAAAAATATTCGTGTGTCGATTTAGCAACACAAAGGGCACATTCATAATAAATACAATACCCAACAAAGCCTCACGGTACAACCCCTTTACAATATCCTATCTTAAAACCCTCCATAGCTCCTAAAAACAACCAAAACTCAACCATACAGTATCTTCTGGAATAACAGCATCTTACGCCATAGTGTCCGGAAATAAACCTCTCAGAAGGATTTAGGAAATTGATAAAATTATGGCCGTCGGTGCCATAACTGTGCACATTGTATGTAAGGAATCTCAGTGTGAGTTATCTGTACCTGTCGAGCATAATGGGACCATGTATTTCGATGATGTATTTGCGAAGGGAAAAGACGAGAGTGGGTGGGGCGTGAGGGAGGGAGGGAGGGAGAGAGAGAGAGAGAGAGAGAGAGAGAGAGAGAGAGAGAGAGAGAGAGAGAGAGAGAGAGAGAGAGAGAGAGAGAGAGAGAGAGAGAGAGTGGAAGCCAACGAAACAGTCGGTGAGGAAAGGGGGAGAGAGGGAGAGAGAGAAGAAGAAAAAATTAAGAGAGAGAGAGGGAGAGAGACAGCGACATGGAGATAGAGAGAGGAAGAACAAGTAAAGACAAACGAAGTTTGGTCAGAAGGGACAAAGAGAAAAAGAGAGAGAGGGGGGGGAGCGAGAGGGAGAGGGAGAGAGAACGAGAGAGAAAAGAGAGAGGGAGAGAGACAGCGACATGGAAATAGAGAGAGGAAGAAGATACAAACGAAGTCGGTGAGAAGGAGAGAGAGAGAAAGAGATTGATTGATTGATTAACAGCAGGGAAGGTAGAGGGAAAGAGAAAGAGACAGCAGGAGACAAATAAAGTCAAAGTGAAGGGGGAGAGAATCAGAGAGACATGCAGACAGACAGACAAATAGACTGAGGCAGAGACAGCGAACGACAGACAATATGAAGCCAGTATACATAATAATTTGTGTAGTGAAGTCGAGATGTTGGGAACTCGAGGCCAAGTTAGTCTTGTGTCGGACAAAGGAACGAAGGAATGGAGGAAGGAATGAGGGAACAGAGGAACGGAGGGACGAAGGAATAAAGAGGGGAGGGAGGAAGGGACGAAGGAACGAGGGAACAGAGGAATGGAGGGAACCAAGGAACAGAGAAACGGGGGGGATGAAGGGACAGAGGGACGAAGGAATAAAGAGACGAGGGAATGAAAGAGGGGAGGGAGGAAGGGGCGAAGGAACGGGGGAACCGAGGAACGGAGGGATGAAGGGATAGAGGGACGAAGGAATAGAGAGACGAGAGAAAGAGTGGAGGGAGAAAGGGACGAAGGAACGAGGGAACAGAGGAACGGAGGGATGAAGGAATAGAGAGACGAGGAAATGAAATAATGGAGGGAGGGAACAGAGGAACGGAAGATTTAGACGAAGCGAAGGGTGAAACGAAGAAACGGAACGTAAGGGAACAGGAACAGTAGGAAATATTAGAATGAGGAATAAGGACGAAAGAAAAAAAAAATAAATGGAGGGAACGGAGAGTGAAAGAACAAGCGATGAAGAACGAGCGAAGGAACATTTTCTTTTTTGTTTACTTTTTTTTGTTTGTTTGTATGTTTTTAAAAAATCAGATCGTCTTTTCCTAGAACATTATTGGGGTTCATCATCCCTCACGCCCATTCCTTACGCCCATTCCCCACAGAGGAATGAAGAACGGGCGAAGGAACGAGGGAATGGAGAAAATAGGATAACGAGGGAATGGAGAAATAGGATAACGAGGGAATGGAAGAAATAGGATAACGAGGGAATGGAGGAAATAGGATAGCGAGGGAACGATCGTAAGACTGTCAAGATGTCGTTTGGATCAGAAGGACAAAGCTCCCGCGCCTCGTAATTGCCACTGATCACGTGATATCCAAATGAAGACTTTATTTCGACGAAGAATGGGTGGTTGCTTTTTGACGTTTTTATTTATTTATTTATTCATTTATTTTTATTTACCTATTTATTTATTTATTTCTATTTTATATATTTATTCTTTCAATTTTATTTATTCATTTATTCATTTTTATTTTATGTATTTACTTTTATTTTATGTATTTACTTTTATTTATCTATTTACTTATTTATTTGTATTTATTTATTTATTCATTCATTTTTATTTATTCATTTATTCATTATTTTTTATTTATTTATTTATTTATTTTTTATTTATTATTATTATTTTTTAGGATTCCTTGGTTTGTTTCCTGTGGTTATTCATGTTTTATTTACCTATCCTTTTGTTTACTTGTTTGACTTGTTTGTTTGCTTGGAAAAAAATGTAGGGTGAGGTAGATTTAGATCAGCTTTTCCTAGAACATTTTTTGTGGGGTTCATCATTCCGCACGCCCACTCCTCACGCCCATACCCCACACCCGCTCCTCCCCCTCCCATTCCCCACGCCCATTTCCCACGCCCATTCCTCCCGCCCACTCCCCTCCCATTCCCCACGCCCCTCCCTTCCCCCCATTCCCCACGCCCATACTCCCATTCCCCCCCCATTCCCACCCACGCCCACTCCTTCCCCCCATTCCCCACGCCCTCCTCCACGCCCATTCCCCCACGCCCACTTCTCACGCCCGCTCCCTCACGCCCGCTCCCTCACGCCCGCTCTCACGCCCATCCTCCTCCCCCCATTCCCCACGCCCCCTATTCCCCACGCCCACTCCTCCCCCCCCCCCCTATTCCCTACGCCCGCTCCTCCCGCCCACTCCTCCCGCCCACTCCCCACGCCCACTCTCTTCCCCGATCCAGCGTTCCCCTGGGCTTGGCTGTTCCCAAGGGCAGCGCTTCTCTGCCGACCTCTATTCTTCCCTCCTTCGCCCGTGTTTGAGCGGAGGAGGAGGGAAGCGGGTCGAAGTGGGAGGGAAGTGGAGGGGCGGAGGAGGAGGGAAGTGGAGGGAAGCGGGGACGTGGAGGAAAAAGAAAAGTGGAGGGGGAGAGGGAAGTGGATGGAAGGAGGGAAGTGGAGGGGGGGAGGAGGGAAGAAGGAGGGAAGTGGAGGAGGAGGAAGTGGAAAGTGGAAGATGGGAGGAGGGGAAGTGGAGGGGGGAGTGAGAGAAGTGGATGGAAGGAGGAGGGCGGAGGAGGGAGGGAAGAGGGAAGTGCTGCGGAGATGGAAGGAAGTGGGTCGGAGGAGGGAAATAAGGAGGGAAGCGGGGCGGAGGAGGAGGGAAGCGGGGCGAAGGAGGAGGAAATTGAAGCGAAAGAGGAGGGAAATGAAGGAGTAGGAAGCGGAGCAAAAGAGGAGGGAAGCGAGATGAAGGAGAAAGAAACTAGCGAAGGAGAAAGGAGGGAAGCCTGGCGAAGGAGGGAACCGGCTGAAGGAGGAGGGAAGCAGCCTGAAGGAGGGACGTGCCATGCAAATTCGCTTTCGTTCCTGAAGCGAAAGATTACATTCTAATCACCTTAATATTTTTTGCAGAAACAGATTTTAGACTATTTTTTTAAATCCTTTTTTCTGGCATCGAAGCCAAAAAACAAAAAACAAAAAAAACAGACAAACAAACAAAATATATATATATACATATATTGAACTAAACTGATACTTGGACTGGAATTTAGCGGGAATGGAAAGCAGTGTAAGAGAGTGATGGTCGCGACACAGATGGGAAAGATACCCTTGTTTACACTCGGACTTTGATCGTGATATTGACGGTTTTATTATCAATGATCACAAGCGGAACGTGTACTCGTTGCTTCGTGTCGCAGAACAAGTGGAACAAGAAGGAAAGGAGAAAAAGAAAGGAACGCGAAGTGAACCCGCGGTCGCGCATTCTCCCGCGCTCGTTAAACTATTCGAGACAATAGTTCTCGCTTGACCTTTCGTGAGCGTGTCCGGGGAACGAGCGGCCGCCCTTCCGCCTCCCCTTCCCGCGGGCGCTGACGAAGGCGGTGGCGTGGTGGCGTGCGAGGGGCTCCGGGGACTATAAGTGGTGCGAGAGTGACGGAGGAAGGAAGGAAGGAAGCGTGGCCTACTGCTCGCTCTGCTTGCCTGCCTCCCTGCCTGCCTGCCTGCCTGCCTGCTCGAGCCAAAACTTCTGCGCTGTGCCAAACGCGGCGGCAACGCGGGCGAGAATCAGCTGTGACTGAGGACACGTTCGCCAGCCAAGCGAGGAGCGAGGAAGACGGCGACGAAGAAAGTTGCACGTCCCTGTGTCGCGGGGCTTCACCACACCTCACCACACTTACTCTGTTCCTCATCATACCTCACCACACTTGATTCCTCACAACAATTCCTCTGTTCCTCACCACACTTATTCTGCGACTCACCACACCTCACCACACTTATTCTGCGACTCACCACACCTCACCACACTTACTCTGTTCCTCATCATACCTCACCACACTTGATTCCTCACAACAATTCCTCTGTTCCTCACCACACTTACTCTGTTCCTCATCATACCTCACCACACTTGATTCCTCACAACAATTCCTCTGTTCCTCACCACACACCCCACACTTTACTCTGTTCCTCATCATACCTCTTCACACTTGATTCTTCTGTTTCTCACCACACTTACTCTGCGCCTCACCACACTCCTTCGCCTTTCACTGAGAGTTCCTGGCTACAGAGACACGACACATAATCATCCATTATTACCCATGACAGTCTAAGACATTTTTTTAAATCAGAAACATTTTTTTTTCTTCGCTGAATTATTTCCCCGATAGTCGACTCCTTTATTTTCCTTTCTCCAACGCCAAGATATTCCGATACCATGACCGCCCACCTCGCCGCTGACCCAGCCACGCCTACCCATCACTCAGCGAGAAGCCACGCCCAAAATCACCCCTTTTAGAGCAGAACACCACGCCTTCACAGCTGTCATCCTCATCTTCAAGATAGGCTTCGTGTCGTCTATCAAGCCCGACAGCCCACCAAGCCCACCCGCCCGTCGGAAGACCACCTAAGAGGAAAGCCCACCCACCTAAACCACCCAGTCTCCCCGCCCGTCATCGGTCACGCCCACCCGAGAGGCTTAGCGAAGCCACCCACGGTCACGGGGCGCCCAGAGTGACTTCAACCTCGCCTCCCAGCCCACCACGCCCACCCAACCCACCGGAACCTCGCCCCTCCCCGCCTTCTATATATGCGCGCACTCGGGACGCCCATCCTTGCCCACCGAGCGTCTCCCGAAGGCTCTCACGCCCTCGAGCCCCCCGTTGGCCCCTCCCCCCGTCGGCCACGCCCCCAGCTACCCTAGGTCAGCATGTTAAGGGTGCTTCGGAAACTGACGGGGCTGAGGTCCAGGGTGTCCACGGTGGGAGATGACGAGCCGCCCATGCCCAAGTCACCCACGACGGAGAAGGTGGAGACGGTGAGTACCCCGGGGGAGTGTGGGCGGCTGTGTGTGTGTGTGTGTGTTTTGTGTGTATGTGTTTGTGTGGGTGGGTGTTTATGCGTGTGTGGGTGAGCGGTTGTTTGTGGGTGGGTGTTTTGTGTGTGTTGTATATATATATATATATATATATATATATATATATATATATATATATATATATATATATATATATATATATATATATATGCGTGTGTGGGTGGGTGTTTTTTTGTGTGTGTGTGTCTGTGAATGTGTGTGTAGGGAGCTAGGGTAAGTACTGAGGGAGGAGTGTTGGCGGGAGGGGGAGGATTACAGGTGGGGTAGGGGTGTATGTGTATGGAGTGGGGATGGGGGTGAGAGGGTATTAAGTGTGTGGGAGGGTATTAGCATGTGTGGAGGAGGCATCGGTAAATCTGTGTGGGTGGGGAAAAAGTGACATTGATTGTAGTTGTAGAAATGTTTTTTGGGGAGTAGGGGTGTGGTAAGAGTAGGGGGAAGGGGGGGAAATCAGTATGAGGTTTTAGTATGTGTGTAGCGAGAAGTGGCAAGTGTGAGGGAAGAAAAAATAGGGGGGGTAAGGGGGGGGTAGGGGTAGTTTGTTGGGGAGACAGCGTGGGGAGAGCAAGGGGCTGTAAATATGTAGGGGGTGGTATGTGTGTATGTTGAAAAGTAGGTATGTTTTACAGGTCAGTGCATATGTGGGTGTATGTAGAAAAGGAAAGTGATATAGAGGATCAGTGTCTACGGAAGTGTGTGTGTGTGATGGGGGGGGGGGGGTAGTATGTGGGCACGTGTGTAGAGCGTATGTTGTATGCTGTGTGTGGGCAGGTAAAAGCATGTTGATGTGTCTGTTTTTTATACCATCGCCCACGTGTCCGTTTTGATATATATATGTATCCGTGCATTTCTCCATCCTCTCTCTATACCCACTTCGTAAATAAGTCCACCTGCTTATCAGGACCATTTAACCATAATTCACACTATACTACTGGCATTTACGATCACAGTAAGTCGTAAATATAACTATACAATGATGTTTTCACCTTCCTTTCTGCATAATAAACAAAGGGTAAGTTAGTAACGGCGACTTAAGACCTCTTTAATGTTTTCTTTTATCACGAAGATAAGGGGGAGGGAGAAAGAGAGAGGAAGAGAAGAGAAGAGGAAGAATTAAGAGATAATTGATGAATACATAAAGACACAGGGAATGAACTGACAAAGGGTTAGAACTTCGTTAATTTGGAAACAAGTGTCTACTGATGGGAGTCTAGTTTTTGCAAAATTAATAAGTTAAATAGATAGATTAATGCGTAGACAAATGAAGATAATAATTAAGTATTTATTATATTATGAGATACCACTTTCTATAGCTTTGTCCTTTATTGAACTGGGTATAGGCTCTTTGTCACTATATTGAAGATGTCCTATCATAAGATATTTTGGGTTTGGTAATTATACAGACAGAAAAACGGGAAAAGGCCCACAGAGGACGAAAGACAAAAAAGAAAGAAAGAAAAGAAAAGAAGAAAAAAGAAAGGAGAAAAGAAAATAAGAATATATATATATATATATATATATATATATATATATATATATATATATATATATATATATATATATATATATACGTGTGTGTGTGTGTGTGTGTGTGTGTGTGTGTGTGTGTGTGTGTGTGTGTGTGTGTGTGTGTGTTTTCTTTGAGTAGGTGATACTTTACTATCTATTGTTCATTTCATTACCTTGTCTATTCAGAAAATGTATCTTACAATATAGAAAACAAAACAAAGAAAGGGGGGATGTTAGTAACCATGCATGAGAAAATATGTTTGTCTGTATTGTTGTTATCGATATTGTTATTATCATGATTTTTGTTGTTGCTGTTACTGTTATGATTGATTTTGTTATTGTTGTTAGTATTGTTATTATTTTGTTATCGTTATTGTTGTTGTTATTATGAGTGTTTTTGTTATTATTGTTGTTGTTGTTATCGTTGTTGTCATTATTGTCATGGTTGTTTGTGATGTTATTACCGGCATAATCAGTATCATTATTATTATAATTATTATTATTTGAACATAATTATTATCATCGTTATTATTCTTGTCATTATCGTTGTTATTACTATTACTATAGTTATTATTGTTATCATTGATGACAATAGTGGTAATATGATTGTTTTTGTTATTATTATTTATTATTATTATTATTATTATTATTATTATTATTATTATTATTATTATTATTATTATTATTATTATTATTATTATTATTATTATTATCACTATCATTATGATTATTGTGATTATGGTTATTATCGTCATTATCATTTGTATTATTGTTATCGTTTTCATAATTGTCAATAACGTAGTTGTCAGCATTGTTATTATTATCATTATTGTTATTGTTATTAATACTATTGATATTATCAATAATATTATTACTAACATTAATAGTACTAATATTGTTATTATTAATATTGTTATTATGGCTGTTGTTATGATAGCAATGGTTAATAATAATAATATGATAATAATAATGATAACGATAATGATGGTAGTAGTAATAATGACAAAACAGTAATAATGATAAAAATGATAATGTGTGTATATATGTATTGTCATAATTGTTATTCTTGTTTTTGTTATTATTATTATTATTGTTTTTCTTGTTATTATCATTAAGGTTGTTATCACTCTTTTTCACTTTTATTATAATGACTGTTACTATCATTATCATCATTATTATCATCATCGTAAGGATAGTGATAACGACTTTTTCATTGTTATTATAATCATTGTTACTGTCATTATCATCTTCATTTTTGTTATCATAAGGATAATGTTTATTTATTGTCTTTTTCATTATCAAAATTATTATTGCTATCATTATCATCTTCATTATTATTATTATCGTAAGGATAATGTTACTGTCTTTTTCATTATTATAATTATTATTACTATTATCATCATTATCATGATCATCATGAGGATAATGATAATTATGATTACCACCAACAACAAAAAACATCAATGGTAGGAACAGTAACACGATCCCAGCCTCAATATTTCCTTTGTTCTCCCAAGAATAAGTCCGGAATTTCTGCGCTTAACACTGCCAACAGTGTCTGTCGGCAGCGGATGGTTGAACTCGGGCTCAGGTCAAAGGTCAAAGGTCAGCGGAGGTGAAAAATGTCTGGTCATGGAGCCGACAGCGCAGGCTCTCAGGATGATGCAATGTTTTGGGTTATGTATTCAGGCCAAAGCAGAAAATGGAATATTTATATTGTGTGGTATTTCTTCAAGTGTGTGTGCGTGTGTGTGTTTCTTTTTTCGACTCCTGTGTATGGATGCTCCCACTCTCCCACTCTCCCTTCCTCCCTCTCACGCACTCATCCGCCCTCTGTATCCCTCCCTCTCTCTCTCTCCTCCTCCTCCCTCCCTCCTCTCCATTCTCGCACACATCCACCCTCTCTCCTCCCTCTTCCTCTCTCTCTCCCTCCCTCCCACAATTCCTCCCATCTCTCTCCCTCCCACTCCCCCCATCTCCTCACTCCCACACAATCACCTTCCTCCCTCCTTCTCCCTCCCTCTCCCTTCCCTCCCACACAATCCCTCCCCCACAATCCCTCCCTCCTTCTCCTCCCTCCCTCCTCCTCCCTCCTCCTCTCTCCCTCCCCACACTCACCTCTCACCCTCCTTCCTTCCTCCACACACCTTCATCCTTCCTCCTCCCTCCCACCCTTCCTCCCTCTCTCCCTCTCTCCCTCCCACACACTCACCCACCCTCCTTCCCTTCCTCCCTCCCACCCTCCCTCCCTCCCTCCCTTCCTCCCTTCCTCCGAAACCCATAACGAATCGAACTAAATTCACGTAGGGGGATATTTCGATGACGTAACACGGGGGATGAGGGGGAGAAAGGAGAGGGAAAAGGGGGGGAAGTAGGAGGGAGATAGGGGAAAGAGGGATGAAGAAGGGAAAAGGGGAGGAAGAAGAGAAGTAGGGGGATGGGAGAGGGAAAATGGGGAGAGGTAGGAGGGATATAGGGGAAAGAGGGATGAAGAAGGGAAAAGGGGAGAAGGGGAGGAAGAAGGGAAGCAGGGAAAGAGGGATGAAGAAAATGAAGAGGGGGAAAGGGAGGGAGATGGGGAGAGGGGAGGGTGGGAATTTGGGAGAAGGAAAAGAGGGAGAGAAAGGAGTGAGATGGAAAGAGAGATAGGAATTAGGGAGAGGGGAAAAGGGGGTAAGGAAGAAAGGAGTTCGGGAGAGAGGAAGAAGGCAAAATGGGAAGGTAGGAGGGAAAAGGGGAGGAAGGAAGGAGGCAAGTGGGGAAGAGGGAGGAAGGAGGAAGGGAGGGGACAGAAGGAGCTAGATAGGAAGGGGATGGAGGGGAATCATGGGGAGAAAGAAATAAAGTAGGAAAACGAAGAGAAGACGGGGAAGGGGAGAATGATAATGAGAAGGAGGACAAAGGAGAGAAGAAGGGAAGAAGAGAGGAAGAAAAAGAAGAGGGTAAGGGTAAGGAAAGGAAAGAAGGAATGAAGAGAAGACGATAGACGGGAAGAGTTTAAAAAAAAGTGAGGAAGAGGTAGAAAAAAGAAAGGAGGGGAGGTAGAGGATATAGAAGAAAAGGAGTGAAGTAAGGGGGTGGGGAGAGGGGGGAGGGCAGGAGGGGAATTCGCAACCAAACGGAAGGATCACTTTAATACGGGACGGGTGGGGGTGGTGGTGGTGGGGGTGGGGTGGAGGGGGGGGGTTGAAACAGAAATGGAAAAGTTGCGTTAGTCTTTTCCTTGGCTTTCTGAATGCTGAGGTGAAGTGAGGGAGAGAGGGAGAGAGAGAGAGAGAGAGGAGCGAAACAAAGGAAGAGAGAAATAAAAAGAGAATCCGATCGAAAGAAAGAAAGAAAGAGAGAGAGAGAGAGAGAGAAAGAGAGAGAGAGAGAGAGAGAGAGAGAGGAGAGAGAGAGAGAGAGAGAGAGAGAGAGAGAGAGAGAGAAAGAAAGAGGTGGGGAGAGAGAGAGAGATTGAGGGAAAGAGAACGAAAGAGAGGGAAAGTGAGAGAGAGAGAGAGGGAAAGTGAGAGAGAGAGAGAGAGAGAGAGGAGCGAAAAATAGGAAGAGCGAAAGAAAAAGAGAAACCGATCGAAAGAAAGAACGAAAGAGAGAGAGAGAGAGAGAATAAAAGACAAAGAAAGAGAGACAGAAACAAACCGAGAGAGAGAACGCGAAAGACACTTTTCAAAAAGTAAGAGAGAGAAAACGAAGAAATTAAAAATAAGGAAAGTACCAAAAAGACAAGAAATCTCTGAAAATTTAACGAATCCTTTGACAGTGGATTCAAACCATCACAAACCGACATTTTGGCGAAAATAATCATATTGTTTCGCTCTAAATGAACCTCGATATACCGTTCAATGGACAAAGAGCGCGGAGACGATTCGCCAATACTAATTATACCGAAATAATCTGTACTGTCAGTATCTCATTGCCGATTAGAATACCTGATATGAGTCGATTTTTTTTTATTTCTTCATTTTTTTGAAGTATTAGAGAGACTGAATAAAAGAAAAACATTTGGCCACTGGTCTAGAATATTGAAAATGTATTATGAAAATAGTGGGTTTTCTTTTTTTTCTTTTTCTTTTCCATATCTATATAATCTGACCCTGTCTTACATAAAAAGAAAAAAAAATAGAAAACTTGATATATGCACACGCACGTGATATACTGTTTTCACTGCACACCTGTGAACAAAAATCAAAGAAAAACTGTCTATAAAAAAAAAGTATAGTCACTCCAAAATAAATCATAGAAAAATACTAAAAACACTGACTACAGGACGCCCATACCTTCCTTGTATGACAACCTGAGTCAGACGCAAAGAATGTTGTAACTAACAATTTATTCTTTTGTTTTAGGCCAAAGGAACTGCAATGGAGGGATCGGTAAGCGTTTTTGAATCCCCTCTGGAGATCAGAAAAAAAAAATATTTATCATTTTTTTATGGATATCTTGGCTTTTTCCCCCTCCCTGTTGGCGATAGTTTTATTTATTTGTTTATTTATTTTTGATTAAGAAGCTCCGCGAGTTGCATTGCTATTTTTTATTTATTTTTACAAAGATTCTGATTTGATTCCTTTTGTTTATCTTTCTGATTCATCCGGGACTCAAAGGCGAGGTGCTCTGTGATTCTCGCTCGGCCACTGTGCACTCTCTTTCTTCTCTCTTCTGTGACCCTATCGGAGCGAGGTCAATTCTGCTGCACCTTTTTGATGTCGTCAACTCGAGCCGCATTTTTTTTCTGTCTCTGCCTTTTCTTCTTTCTCTTGTTTCTCTCGCTGTCTCGCTTTCATTCTCTCTCTCTCGCCGTCTCACTCTCATTCTCTCTCGCTGTCTCTCTCTCTCTCTCACATCTCTCTCTCTCTCTCTCTCTCTCTCTCATCTCTCTCTCTCTCTCTCTCTCGCTCTTCACGTTCTTTCTTTCTTTCGCTCGGTTTCTTTCTCCTCTCTTCCTCTGTTTCTCTGCTCCTCTCTCTCTCTCTCTCTCTCTCTCTCTCTCTCTCTCTCTCTCTCATCTCTCTCCCTCTCCCTCTCCCTCTCCCTCTCTTCCTCTCCTTCTCTTCCTCTCCCTCTCCTCTCCCTCTCTCCCTCTCTCCCTCTCTCCCCTCTCTCCCTCTCTCCCTCTCTCTCTCTCTCTCTCTCTCTCTCTCTCTCTCTCTCTCATCTCTCTCTCTCTCGCCCTCCTCTCTCTCTCCTTCTTCTTCTTCTTCTTCTTCTTCTTCTTCTTCTTCTTCTCTCTCTC
>NC_091590.1:6518996-6538996 GCF_042767895.1 Penaeus vannamei
CGAAGATATATTCGAAACCGGTCAAATACATCTCATGTATGGTGAAGATATTCATCCTCATTCATACCATTCTACATTTTACACATACATACAAACCTCTTACATTTACATTTACATTGTGAAGATATTCATTCTCCTTCATACCTTTCTCCCCTTGTCAACATGAATACGGTTTTGTATGTATGTACGTACGACCAGCTTCTCCCGTCCCAAAAATAACTCAAAATGCCAAAAGATGTTTCACAAACAGCCGTTATGAAGAAGCACGACCTCCGCATCTGCTTAAGGTCTCGCCATTTATGTTCAGTCACGGGGACGCCGCGGGGAGTCTCGAAATCCCCGAGGCGATCCCGTCTTGGAGGGTGTATTGGCAACACTTTTGACAACACTTTTGGCAACACTTTTTTTTGTAGATACTCACTGTGACGATCCGTTATTGGAAGATGTATTGGCAACACTTTCTTGTAGATACTCAGTGTGACGATCCGTTATTGGCAACACTTTTGACAACACTTTTGGCAACACTTTCTTGTAGATACTCAGTGTGACGATCCGTTATTGGAAGATGTATTGGCAACACTTTCTTGTAGATACTCAGTGTGACGATCCGTTATTGGCAACACTTTTGACAACACTTTTGGCAACACTTTCTTGTAGATACTCAGTGTGACGATCCGTTATTGGAAGATGTATTGGCAACACTTTCTTGTAGATACTCAGTGTGACGATCCGTTATTGGCAACACTTTTGACAACACTTTTGGCAACACTTTCTTGTAGATACTCAGTGTGACGATCCGTTATTGGAAGATGTATTGGCAACACTTTTGACAACACTTATTTTTGTAGATACTCACTGTGACGATCCGTTATTGGAAGATGTATTGGCAACACTTTCTTGTAGATACTCAGTGTGACGATCCGTTATTGGCAACACTTTTGACAACACTTTTGGCAACACTTTCTTGTAGATACTCAGTGTGACGATCCGTTATTGGAAGATGTATTGGCAACACTTTTGACAACACTTATTTTTGTAGATACTCACTGTGACGATCCGTTGTTGGCAACACTTTTTTTTTGTAGACACTCAGTGTGACGATCCGTTATTGGCAACACTTTTGGCAACACTTTTTTTTGTAGATACTCACTGTGACGATCCGTTATTGGCAACACTTTTTGTAGATACTCATTGCGAAGATCTAGATTGCTCCCACTCCTCCTCCTCCTACTCCCACTCCCACTCCCAGTCCTCGTCCTCCTCCTTCTCCTTCTCCTCCTACTCCTACTCCTACTCCTACGCCTCTTCCTCCTTGTTTTCCTCCTCATCCCCCTCCCCCTCCCTCTCCCCCTCCCCCTCCCTCTCCCCTCCTCCTCTCCCCTCCCCCTCCCTCCTCCTCCTCCCCCTCCTCCTCCTCCTCCCTCCTCCTCCTCCTCCTCCTCCTCCTCCTCCTCCCTCCTCCTCCTCCCTCCTCCTCCTCCTCCTCCTCCTCCTCCTCCCCCCCTTCCTCCTCCCCCCCCTCCTCCTCCTCCCCCTCCTTTCACCATATCTATATAATAAGATTCCGTCTTTCAGTACTCACGTAGTATATATCATGTTCTTATATCCTGTTACAAAGACCTTTAAGATAGTTATTCAGTATTCATATAACATTTATTTTCATTTTGATATCATCTCTTGCATTAATTTCATCAATTTCTTTCTTTGTCTCTTTCTCTTTTTTTCATCTGTTTATTGCATTTATCATTCTCATAAAGGTAGGTGTCACATATCATACCTTTCATTAAGTAAATTTTATACGAATGTCTGTGTATGTTATATTATTTCTAATATTGATTATATTAATTCTAATATCAGACATATGTATTTATTTGATTATCTCTTATACTTAATTAATTCATTCTTACACCAATTTGAATGTGATTGATATTAATTCAGTTGATTCCTACATTTGCAAGGTTGATTCATATATGATATTAAATCTTATTTTGTTTATTTTCTTTGTTCATTACTTCTTTACGGAAGGGAGGTGAATACTGTTTGAATAATTATTTTCTTCCCCTTTATCATCTCCCTCTCTCTCTGTCTCTCTTTCTCTGTCTCTCTCTGTTCATCTCTCTCTGTCCATCTCTCTCTCTCTCTCTCTCTCTCTCTCTCTCTCTCTCTCTCTCTCTCTCTCTCTCTCTCTCTTCTCTCTCTCTCTCTCTCTCTCTCTCTCTCTCTCTCTCTCTCTCTCTCTCTCTCTCTCTCTCTCTCTCTCTCTCTCTCTCTAATTTTCACTTCAGTCACACCCTGTCAAAATCAGTAATGAATACATTTATAATGCAGTTTGTAATATCAACAATATAAATACTTTCCATGTATCCTTCCCCATCTCTCCTCTCCTTCCAATATCATCCTCCTTTCGCAATGTATACTCTATATATTTTATCCCAAAGTTTTTGATACCATAATCAATATCTTGTCCTGTTTTCCAGGTAAGTGCATGGAAAGACGTGTCGTTGTCATGGAAACATAGACGCGGTAAGTCTAGGCTGCAACCCAGGCACACGAGCAGCATTGCCAGGTATGTGTTTCGGAGATAAACCTCAGTAATGTTTTTTTAATGGGAGTATTCGTGTGTTTTTTGGTTTTTTGTTTCTTGTTTTTTATTATCGTGTGGTAGGAAGCGTAGATAAGGGAAGGGAAGAGTACATAGAAGCAGGGAGAAAGAGGGGAGTGAAAATGATTTTGTTTTATGATGTTTGCGATGAAACTATGCAGTTCTTTAATGGAAGTATTCGTGTTTTTTTTTATCGTGTGGTAGGAAGCGTAGATAAGGGAAAGGAAGATTACATAGAAGCAGGAAGGAAGAAAGAGGGGAGAGAAAATTATTTTTTTATGATGTTTGGGATGAAGCTATGCATTTTTTTAATGATGAAAGTATTCGTGTTTTTTATTATTATTATAGTGTGGTAGGAGGCTTAGATAAGGGAAGGAAAAACTACGTAGCAGCAGGAGGGAAGAAGGAGGGGAGAGAAAATTATTTTTTTTATGATGTTTGGGGTGAAACTATGCAGTTCTTTAATGGAAGTATTCGTTTTTTTGTTTGTTTGTTTGTTTGTTTTTTATTATTATCGTGTGGTAGGAAGCGTAAATAAGGGAAGGGAAGACTACATAGAATCAGGGAGAAAGAGGGGAGACAAAATGATTTTGTTTTATGATGTTTGCGATGAAACTATGCAGTTTTTTAATGATGAAAGTATTCGTGTGTGTTTTTATTATTATCGTGCGGTAGGAAGCGTAGATAAGGGAAGGAAAGATTACACAGAAGCAGGAAGAAAGAGGGGAGAAAAAAGGATGTTTTTCATGATGTTTGAGATGAAACTTTAATGGAAGTATTCGTGTTTTTTTATCGTGTGGTAGGAAGCGTATATAAGGGAAGGAAAGATTACATAGCAGCATGAGGGAAGAAAGAGGGAAGAGAAAATGATTTTGTTTCATGATGTTTGGGATGAAACTATGCAGTTCTTTAATGGAAGTATTCGTTTTTTTGTTTTGTTTTTTTGTTTTTTTTATTATCGTGTGGTAGGAAGCGTAAATAAGGGAAGGAAAGACTACGTAGAATCAGGGAGAAAGAGTGGAGACAAAATGATTTTGTTTTATGATGTTTGCGATGAAACTATGCAGTTTTTTAATGATGAAAGTACTCGTGTGTGTTTTTATTATTATCGTGCGGTAGGAAGCGTAGATAAGGGAAGGAAAGATTACACAGAAGCAGGAAGAAAGAGGGGAGAAAAAATGATTTTTTTCATGATGTTTGGGATGAAACTTTAATGGAAGTATTCGTGTTTTTTTTGTTTTTTTATCGTGTGGTAGGAAGTGTAGATAAGGGAAAGGAAGAGTACATAGAAGCAGGGAGGGAGAAAGAGGGGAGAGAAAATTATTTTTTTATGATGTTTGGGATGAAGCTAAGCATTTTTTTAATGATGAAAGTATTCGAGTTTTTTATTATTATTATAGTGTGGTAGGAAGCGTAGATAAGGGAAGGAAAAACTACATAGCAGCAGGAGGGAAGAAAGAGGGGAGAGAAAATTATTTTTTAATGATGTTTGGGATGAAACTATGCAGTTCTTTAATGGAAGTATTCGTTTTTTTTATTATTATCGTGTGGAAGGAAGCGTAAATAAGGGAATGAAAGACTACATAGAAGCAGGAAGGAAGAAAGAGGGGAGAAAAAATGATTTTGTTTTATGATGTTTGGGATGAAACTATGCAGTTCTTTAATGGAAGTATTCGTTTTTTTGTTTGTTTGTTTTTTGTTTTTGTTTTTTTATTATCGTGTGGTAAGAAGCGTAAATAAGGGAAGGAAAAACTACATAGAATCAGGGAGAAAGAGGGGAGACAAAATGATTTTGTTTTATGATGTTTGCGATGAAACTATGCAGTTTTTTTAATGATGGAAGTATTCGTGTGTGTTTTTATTATTATCGTGCGGTAGGAAGCGTAGATAAGGGAAGGAAAGATTACACAGAAGCAGGAAGAAAGAGGGGAGAAAAAATGATGTTTTTCGTGATGTTTGGGATGAAACTTTAATGGAAGTATTCGTGTTTTTTTTTTTTTTTATCGTGTGGTAGGAAGCGTATATAAGGGAAGGAAAGATTACATAGCAGCATGAGGGAAGAAAGAGGGGAGAGAAAATGATTTTGTTTCATTATGTTTGGATGAAACTATGCATTTTTTTTAATGATGAAAGTATTCGCGTGTTTTTTTTATTATTATAGTGTGGTAGGAAGCGTAGATAAGGGAAGGAAAAACTACATAGAAGCAGGAGGGAAGAAAGAGGGGAGAGAAAATTGTTTTTTTATGATGTGTGGGATGAAACTATGCAGTTCTTTAATGGAAGTATTCGTTTTTTTTTTTTTTTTTTTTTTTTTTTTTATCGTGTGGTAGGAAGCGTAGATAAGGGAAGGGAAGACTACATAGAAGCAGGAAGGAAGAGGGTAGAGAAAATGATTTTTTTAATGATATTTGCGATGAAACTATGCAGTTTTTTAATGATGAAAGTATTCGTGTGTGTTTTTATTATTATCGTGCGGTAGGAAGCGTAGATAAGGGAAGGAAAGATTACACAGAAGCAGGAAGAAATAGGGGAGAAAAAATGATTTTTTTCATGATGTTTGGGATGAAACTTTAATGGAAGTATTCGTGTTTTTTTTTTTTTTTTATCGTGTGGTAGGAAGCGTAGATAAGGGAAGGGAAGACTACATAGAAGCAGGAAGGAAGAAAGAGGGGAGAGAAAATTATTTTTTAATGATGTTTGGGATGAAACTATGCAGTTCTTTAATGGAAGTATTCGTTTTTTTAAATTATTATCGTGTGGTAGGAAGCGTAGATAAGGGAAGGAAAGACTACATAGAAGCAGGAAGGAAGAAAGAGGGGAGAAAAAATGATTTTGTTTTATGATGTTTGGGATGAAACTATGCAGTTCTTTAATGGAAGTGTTCGTTTTTTTTTTTTATCGTGTGATAGGAAGCGTAGATAAGGGAAGGAAAGACTACATAGAATCAGGGAGAAAGAGGGGAGAGAAAATGATTTTTTTATGATGTTTGGGATGAAACTGCATTTTTTTAATGATGAAAGTATTCGCGTGTTTTTTTAATTATTATTATAGTGTGGTAGGAACCGTAGGTAAGGGAAGGGAAGACTACATAGAAGCAGGGAGAAAGAAGAGAGTGAAAATGATTTTGTTTTATGATGTTTGGGATGAAACTCTGCAGTTTTTAGTGGAAGTATTCATATTTGTATTAGTAGTAGTAGGATTATCGTGTGGTAGGAAGCGTAGATAAGGGAAGGGAAGATTACACAGAAGCAGGAAGAAAGAGGGGAGAGAAAATTATTTTTTTAATGATATTTGGGATGAAACTATGCATTTTTTTAATGATGAAAGTATTCGCGTGTTTTTTTATTATTATTATCGTGTGGTAGAAAGCGTAAATAAGGGAAGGAAAGACTACATAAAAGCAAGAAGAAAAAGGGGAGATGATGTTTTATGTTTGAGATGAAATTATGCAGTATTTTTATGCAAATATATGTTTTCTTTCTATCGGCGTGTGATAAAAAGTGTAGAGGAGAGAGGGATAAAAATGGAGGGAATAGGAGCAGGAAGGAAGAGAAAGGAGATTTTTTTTTGTCTTTTTTTTGTCTTCGGATGCTGGGATGAAACTCAGAGAAAAAAATGGAGGGAAGAAAAGACTAGATAGGAAGGAAGGAAGGAAGGAAGAAAGAAAGGGAAAAAATTGAGTTGATTTTTTTTTTGTCTTCTGATGCTGGGATGAAACTACGCGATGTTTTAATGTGCTTCTTTCTGTCGTGTGATAGGAAACGTAGATAAAAATGATGATAAAGGAAGAAAATGAATAGATAGAAGAAAGGGAAGAAAGTCGAGGTGATGTTTTTTTTTCTTTTTCTTTTTTTAGTCTTTATCTAAAGTATTTTTTTCTTTTTTCTTTAAACAAAGACTTCTATTACTGTGTGATAGGAAGTGTAGTTCAGAAAAAAGGGAATGGAAAAAAAGTTGTTGATAAAATCAGAATAAATGAAACAGGGCGAAAAAATACTTTTTTTTTCTTTTTTTTTCCTTCTTCTAGAGGCAAAACTTCTCATCCTCCTCCTCCTTCTCCTTGTCCTTCTTCTCCTCCTTCTCCTTCTCTTCCTTTTCCTTCTCCTCCTTCTTCCTCTCCTTCTACCATGGCGTGATAGTAAGTGTAGATCGGAAAGAGGAAAAGAAAAAAAGAAAAAAGTTATAGATAAAAATGAAGGCGGAAGAAAAAGGGGAAGAGAAAATCAAATCCTTTTTCTTTCCTTTTTTCTTTCTCACTTTTTTTCTTTTCCATTATCTTTCGTCTCATTCCCCTTCTTCGTAAGCTGGAAATACCGACACGGAGATAGTTCGGGCCGACACGCTTCACTTCCCGACGAAGTTTTACATCCGGGGTTTCCTTGTGCTTCCCCGTGGGTTTCGCCTAGGGGGGGGGGGGTGAATGTGTGTAAAGTGTGTGTGTGTGTTTGTGTATTTGTGTGTGTGGGTGTGTTTGTGTGTATGGTGTGTGTGTGTGTGTGTGTGTGTGTGTGTGTGTGTGTGTGTGTGTGTGTGTGTGTGTGTGTGTGTGTGTGTGTGCGTGCGTCTCCTCATAGTGTTCTTTTACTTGTTCTTTTCTTGTTTTGTATGTGTTGGGGGGGCGGGGTTAGGGTTGAATCTGGCTGTGTGTGGCTGGCTGGGTGGGTATGGATAGGTAGGTGTGTGTGTGTGTGTATGTGTGTATGTGCGTGTGTGTGTGTGTGTGCTCCTGCCTAAATGAAGCAATACCGTGAAGACAGACGACTAGATTTCCTGAGAGAGAGGGAAAAGAAAAAAAAAAGAAAAACAAGTAGAAAAGAAAAACGAAGCGTTAGGAATAAAGAGATGATGAAAAAGAATGTAAAGAGAAAGACAAAGTCATGAATAAAACACCCATAAAAAAACTCAAGTACCAAAAATAAAAAAGAAGGAGGAGGAGAAGGAGAAGGAGAACAAGAAGAAGGAGTATAAACAGAAGGAGGAGGAGAATAAGAAGAAAGAGAAGTAAAAAGTAAAAAGAAAGCAAAAAAAAAAAAAAAAAGGGAGTAAAGAAAAGAAAAAGAGTAAAAAGAAAAAAAAACTCCAGACGAGCTAAAAATGCGAGCCGCCCTGAAGGAGCAGCGCCAAGGAGCCAAGGAGCCCGCGAGTAAATGAAAGCTTTGGCCTCACAAGCAGCGGGAGGGACTTGGTGGACTTGGCACGTCCCGCTTGCGTCACGGCGGGTGCGGGCGCCTGAAGTCATGCATGGGCATGTCCAGAGCCGTGACACGCGCAGACACGGGCCCGCAAAAGCACAGGGACGCACGCACAAACACGGGGGGGGGGAGTTTATATGCAATTATGCATGCGGACTTTGATATACATGTACGTAAGCTTGTATAATAATGCGGAGGCGTGTATGTAATACGTACAAGCAGATGTGTAAATACATAAGCTTGTACTCAAATACACACAAGCATGCACGTACACACATACGCACATAAACAAACACACACAGGCACGCACGTACACACATATGCACATAAACAAACACACACAAGCACGCACGTACACACATATGCACATAAACAAACACACACAAGCACACAAGCACACACGCACACACACACACACACACACACACACACACACACACACACACACACACACACACACACACACACACACACACACACACACACACGTACACGCACACGCACACACACACACACACACACACACACACACACACACACGCACACGCACACGCACACGCACACGCACACGCACACGCGCACACGCACACGCACACGCACACGCACACGCACACACGCACACGCATACACGCGCACGCACAAACACGCACACACACACTCACAAGCACACGCACACGCTCACACACACACATACACACATACACACACATACACATACACACACACACATTCACCTGTATACGCTACAACATTCACACCAGAATTCACTGAATGATATCAGCTTTATTTATTAATTCATAATTCATAATTAATAAGACGAATCTTATATACAATTAAAAAAGATTTATTAATTCATAATTCATAATTAATAAGACGAATCTTATATACAATTAAAAAAAAATATTAATTCATAATTCATAATTAATAAGACGAATCTTATATACAATTAAAAAAGATTTATTAATTCATAATTCATAATTAATAAGACGAATCTTATATACAATTAAAATATATTTATTAATTCATAATTCATAATTAATAAGACGAATCTTATATACAATTAAAAAAGATTTATTAATTCATAATTCATAATTAAGAAGACGAATCTTATATACAATTAAAAAAGATTTATTAATTCATAATTCATAATTAATAAGACGAATCTTATATACAATTAAAATAGATTAATTAATTTATAATTCACAATTAATAAGACGCATCTCATATACAATTAAAAAAGATTTATTAATTCATAATTCATAATTAATAAGACGAATCTTATATATAATTAAAAAAGATTTATTAATTCATGATTCATAATTAATAAGACGAATCTTATATACAATTAAGATAGATTTATTAATTCATAATTCATAATTAATAAGACGAATCTTATATACAATTAAAAAAGATTTATTAATTCATAATTCATAATTAATAAGACGAATCTTATATACAATTAAAAAAGATTTATTAATTCATAATTCATAATTAATAAGACGAATCTTATATACAATTAAAAAAGATTTATTAATTCATAATTCATAATTAATAAGACGAATCTTATATACGAATAAAATAGATTTATTAATTCATAATTCATAATTAATAAGATGAATCTTATATACAATTAAAAAAGAATTATTTTATTCATAATTCATAAAGCTGTAGCCTTAATCACAGAGTGAAGCCGGCTGCATGTATTAGTTTCTATTCCATTCCGTTATGTCGACAACATTAAAGATAACTTTAATAACAGGGTACATATAAATGTTTACATAAGTGTACAAAGTGACCTGTACCTATTTTTTACTCTTGAATATAACAAAATAGATGAACACAAACTGGACTCTGAATAGTATTAAATGGAGCGAATTAATTAACCTTGAATGGAAATTAATAGGATGAATTATATAAAAGTAGAGCAAGTTGTTTTTGTGCAGTCACGGGTACGGAGTAGAATCTAATTGGGTTTGGGAGAGGTTTGAGGCCAAAGAATGTGGATTGTTTGAAAGTTTGTTTGTTTGTTTGTTTGTTTTTTCGTTTTTCTTTTTTCTTTTCTTTTTTTGCTTTTTTTTTTTTTTTTGCTTTTTTTGTCTTTTTTTTTTTTTTTGCTTTTTTGTCAAGTATTCTTTGGAATGAATGTGGTTTTCTTTCAAAATAGGATTCACTGAGTAAAAGATGGATAAATAGACATGGATAGATATATTGATAGATTGATAAGTGGAATATAAAACTAGATGGGTTGATAGATAGATAGACAGTGCATACACATGTGCGTATGTGAGTTTGTATGTATGTGTGTGTGTGAGTTTGTGTGTGTGTGTTTGTGAGTGAGTTTGTGCGTGTGTGTTTGTGAGTGAGTTTGTGTGTGTGTGTTTGTGAGTGAGTTTGTGTGTACGTGTTTGTGAGTTTGTATGTATGTGTGTGTGTGAGTTTGTATGTATGTGTGTGTGTGAGTTTGTGTGTACGTGTTTGTGAGTGAGTTTGTGTGTGTGTGTTTGTGAGTGAATTTGTGTGTATGTGTATTTTTACGAGTGAATTTGTGTGTATATGTTCTTTGTGTGCATATTAGTGTGTTTGTTAGTATATGAGTTTGCGTATGTGTGTATGTGTGTGTGTGTGTGTGTATGTGTGTGTGTGTATATGTGTGTGTGTGTGTGTGCGTGCGTGTGTGTGTGTGTGTGTGTGTGTTTGTGTGTGTGTGCATATTAGTGTGTTTGTTAGTATATGAGTTTGCGTATGTGTGTATGTGTGTGTGTGTGTGTGTATGTGTGTGTGTGTATATGTGTGTGTGTGTGTGTGCGTGCGTGTGTGTGTTTGTGTGTGTGTGTGTGCATATGAGTGTGTTTGTTAGTATATGAGTTTGCGTATGTGCGTATGTGTGCGTGTATGTCCGTGTGCGTGTATGTCCGTGTGCGTGTATGTCCGTGTGCATGTATGTCCGTGTGCGTGTATGTCCGTGTGCGTGTATGTCCGTGTGCGTGTATGTCCGTGTGCGTGTATGTCCGTGTGCGTGTATGTCCGTGTGCGTGAATGTCCGTGTGCGTGAATGTCCGTGTGCGTGTATGTCCGTGTGCGTGTATGTCCGTGTGCGTGTATGTCCGTGTGCGTGTATGTCCGTGTGCGTGTATGTCCGTGTGCGTGTATGTCCGTGTGCGCAAGGGTGTACACGCACACCGACAAGTACGCCGCTGCACCTGATCACCACACGGGGGCAACGGCTTGCTTTTAAGGGTAGGATATCAGGGATACACACTGCGCCGGCTTTAAATTAATTGTTGAATAATTGCAAGCACTCCACAGCCTTCCTCTTGAAGTTTCATGGAATCTGAACTTGAATTGGAGGCTATTACACGTGTCAAACCATTTTTTTTCTTTCTTTCTTTCTCTTCTCTTTCTCTTTCTCTCTGTCTCTCTTTCGCTCTCTCCCTCACTCAGTTTTCGTTTTTTTTCTCTTCGTTTTTTCTCATTCTGTCTTTTTTTGTTTATTTTTTTCCTTCGGGGATTTGAAGGTATGCCCGATTCTTTAAACGAGAAAGGGGTAAAAATCTTTATATATGTATACTGATCCATTTCATGTTTTTTTCTTTCTCTCTCTATTTCTTTCTTTCTCTTTTCTTTTTTTCTTCGATTTGTTCACGAGGTTTCGATGCTTTAAAAGAGAAAGGGTTAAAAATAATCTTTATATTTACTGATCCATTTCACTTTTTTTTTCTTTCTCTAATTCTTCCTTTTTCTCTTTTTTTCTCTTTTCTTTTCTTTTTTTTTCGGTTCACGAGGTTTCGATGCTTTAAACGAGAAAAAAATCTTTATATATACTGAGCCATTTCACTAATAATTTTTTCCTTCTTTTTTTCTTTTTTTTCCGAGAGTTCCTTTCAAAACTTGGAGAGGTTGCCAAGCCTTCTATTATAAATGTAATTGTTGAAGAGGATTTGCACCGTCTTTGTATCAAGTTTTTTTTTTATGCCTATTTTTTTTAATTTTTATTTTTCATTTGCTTTCCTTAGAGGCGAAAATGTATTCGTAATTGCAGCCATTTTGGTCCTTAGTTTACATACTGGTTCACGAGAGGAAATTCAGATTTTCCACTCAGCTGACGGCGCGTTCGGATTATGCCTTTCCTTCATTCAGATTTCGGTTTCTATTTACTTCTCTTTTGGTGCTCTGTGGATTTTTTCTTCTTCATTTTTTATCTAGTTATTTTTTTTCTATTTTTTATTTTTTTTGTGTTTTTTTCATTTTCTTTTGTTTGTTTTTTTCATCTTTACTCTCTCTCTCTTTCTTTTGTCTTCTTTTTTTTTAATTCTTTCTGACGATTTTTTTCTTTCCTTCTTTCCCCTTTTTTCTGCTTTCTACATTTCTTTTTTTTCTTTTCACTTCTTTCTATCTTTCTTTTCTTTTCACCTCTTTCTTTACCTTCTCTCATTCTTCTTTCTTCCTTTCTTTCTTTTCCATTTCTTATTGTTGTTCCGTCTAAATTGGAATCGCTATTTTCAGACTGCTCTCGGGCATTCTATGACGTCATCGCTGCTTTCGTCATTCCCGCTCTTTCGTTTATTTCCATTTTTTTCTCTTTCTTTCTTTCTTTCTTTCTCTTGTTTTAATCTTTAATTAATTGCTTTTATACTGTTCGTTTTCTTTGTCCACTTCTTACCCGCCTCATAAAACGAATCTTATTTACAATTAAAAAAGAACAAAGAAAGTTTGTTATTTACATGAAAAGAATGTTGAATTTTGATTTTTTTTCTCTCTCTCTCTTCCCCTCTCTCTCTCTCTCTCTCTCTCTCTCTCTCTCTCTCTCTCTCTCTCTCTCTCTCTCTCTCTCTCTCTCTCTCTCTCTCTCTTTCTCTCTCTCTTCTTCTTCTTTCTCCTCTCTCCTCTCTCCTCTCTCTCTCTCTCTCTCTCTCTCTCTCTCTCTCTCTCTCTCTCTCTCTCTCTCTCTCTCTCTCTCTCTCTCTCTCTCTCTCTCTCTCTCTCTCTCTCTCTATCTATCTATCTATCTATCTATCTCTTTACCTTTGAGTCTATTTCCTACACATGCATGTTATATGAGACAATATATCTCATCAATTTTTCGATCGAGCTGTTAGTTCCATCAGCCCAAAGATAATATTTTGATCCGCTCCTATGTGCACATTTGAGAGAAAGTTATGATATATATATGTATTATGATATGACTTCAGTTATGATATATATATGTATTATGATATGACTTCAGTTATGATATATATATGTATTATGATATGACTTCAGTGTGACTTGAAAATATTAGAGATATGATAATTTTACAGGTGGGGAATTTTCAACAATAGGACCGGCTAGGATCAGGTGTCTTTGTCTTGAGATGGGGGGGAGGGAGGGAGAGGGAGGAGGAGGGATGGAGGGAGAAAGAGAGAGGGAGAGGGGGGGGAGAGAGAGAGGGAGAGGTTGGGGGGAGGGAGAGGGAGGTAGAGAAAGAGAGAGCGAGAGAGAAAATGAAGGAAAATGATAAGAAAGAATGAAGGGGAAAAGGGAGAGGGATAGATAAATAGACAGAAATCGGGAAAGGAAGTGTAGAGAGAAAAAAGAGAAGGGAAATAAAGGTAATGCATACAGATACCGCGTTACAGGAAATACATAAACCTAGACAAATTAGGGAGAGAGAGAGAGAGAGAGAGAGAGAGAGAGAGAGAGAGAGAGAGAGAGAGAACTAAAAAAAAAACACTTAGAAAAATAAAAACTGTTAAGCAAGTCTCTAATGATGTTCGTTTTTCCTCGGCCAAATCGCCCACCCTCGTACCTACACAACACATCTATTCAGAATCAGTCAAATAGGACAGTTTACCCTCGAACCTGCATGAAAGCAAGAAAACGAGAATGTAATGCGTTAAAGCCGATGTATAGAAGTATTGTGCAGCCAAAGAGGAAAGAAAAATATATATATACATATTCTCGTTTTCTCTTTTGATTTCTTCGTTTCAATTTCGCCCTTATGGGATTTTCGGGAAGAGAGTTTTATACCGCTGGAGGCTTGGGATTTCAGATTTGGTCTTAATCATTGATCGCCGGGAGACACAAAATGGTAGTCGGTTAAAAATGACAAGAAAAGGGAATAATGATGGATGTCTAGTATTGTGTGTGTCTTTTTTTTTTCTTTTTTTCTTTCTTTTTTGTTTGTTTACTTGTTTGGACGAGTGAATTTTTTGGGTTGTTTCGGTGTGGTGACCTCTTTATTGTTCTGTTAAGTTTGTCTATAGCTACAATAAGAATGCTGTTATTGTTTTATTTTAGTTGTGAGGTTTTGATTAACAAAAATAATAATTTCAGTTTCTTTACTGATTTTATGGATTTTTTGGCAGTCTTGGCAATATACAGAGTTCAAAATTATTATAAGCATGCATATAGTATGCGCGCGCACACACACACAACAAACACACACACACACGACACACACACACACACACACACACACACACACACACACACACACACACACACACACACACACACACACACACACACGCACGCACGCACGCACAACCCCCATCTCAACGCAAACACGCGCCCTCCCAAACACAGACACACACACGCTAACGGTTAACCAATACACACCCGTCCATACACCCTGCTATCCGGAGCCACAGCACCGAGTATTGAAACGCGGCGGGTGTTATCCGTAGACTTCCAGACGGAACACGAAAAGCTAATCTCCCCGACATTGTTTTTATTAAGTCCAATGCATTCCCCGGAGACGGAGTTGGATAGAATACCAAAACGGGGGGATAAAAAAGGAGTAAATATTTATATCTTTTCATAAGGAAGAGAAAAGAAAAGAGGCTGTTGATATAAAAGAAAATTGTCCTTTTTTTTCCTTCTCGTGTGTACACAGCAAGGAAAACGAGCGTGCGTAATTTGGCAAAGAAAAGACTTGAACAACAGTATCAAGAAGTCCTTTGTCCTGGCTTTATGTCCGAAAATTAAAGATTGCATGACGGTTTAGGCAAGATTAGAGACAGCCCACGCACACACGCACGGATATGCATGTACACATACAACGCATGCATGCACATGTGCACACACACACACAGACATATACACACACAGACACATACACACACAGACAAACACACACACACAGACAAACACACACACACACACATACAATTATATATATATATATATATATATATATATATATATATATATATATATATATATATATATATATACATATATCGGTATGTATGTAGGTATTTATGTACAAATATGTATGTAAAACCCACAAACACACACGGTAAAACAACTATATTCTAACCGCCTGTGTACCAGTATACCACGGCCTCCCTGTCTATCTTTCTATCCATCCATCCATCCATCCATCCATCCATCCATCCATCCATCCATCCATCCATCCATCTGTCGATCTACCCATCCATCTATCTATCAACCCATCCATCTATCTATCAACCCATCCATCTATCTATCTACCCATCCATCTATCTATCTACCCATCCATCTATCTATCTACCCATCCATCTATCTATCTACCCATCCATCTATCTATCTACCCATCCATCTATCTATCTACCCATCCATCTATCTACCCATCCATCTATCTACCTATCTATCTATACCTATCTATCTAACTATCTATCATCTATCTATCATCTATCCGTCTTCCAATCACGAATGGCGAATCCCTTACGAAGAGCCGCGTTAACTCCCTTTGACCTTTCTCTCGCGTTTCGCTCATTTTTCATGTCTCTTTTTTATTTTTTTATCCTTCCCCTCCACGCTGGCGCCTGAACCCGCACTAATTTACGTCTTTATGTGTGTCGAAGGAGGGGATGGGAAGGAAGAAGGGGAAAGAGGGGGAGGGAGAGAAAATAGGAGGAAGAAGCGGGGATGGAGAGAGAAGGAGAGGGAGAGGTAGAGAGAGGGAGAGGTAGAGAGAGGGAGAGGTAGAGAGAGGGAGAGGTAGAGAGAGGGAGAGGTAGAGAGAGGGAGAGGTAGAGAGAGGGAGAGGTAGAGAGAGGGAGAGGTAGAGAGAGGGAGAGGTAGAGAGAGGTAGAGGGAGAGAGAGGGAGAGGTAGAGAGAGGTAGAGGTAGAGAGAGGTAGAGGTAGAGAGAGGTAGAGGTAGAGAGAGGTAGAGGTAGAGAGAGGTAGAGGTAGAGAGAGGTAGAGGTAGAGAGAGGTAGAGGTAGAGAGAGGTAGAGGTAGAGAGAGGTAGAGGTAGAGAGAGAGAGAGAGAGAGAGAGAGAGAGAGAGAGAGAGAGAGAGAGAGAGAGAGAGAGAGAGAGAGAGAGAGAGAGAGAGAGAGAGAGAGAGAGAGGGAGAGAGAGGGAGAGAGGGAGAGAGGGACAAAGAGGGAAGGAGAGAGAGAGAGAGGAGGGGGGGCAGAGAGAATGAGAGGAGGAGATAGAGGGGTAGAAAGAGAGTGGGGGAGAGAGAGATAAAGAAAGGTAGGGAGTGAGGAAAAGGTGAAAGGGAAAGACAGGAGAGAAACTAAAAGAGGGAGGAAGAGATACCGAGAGCGAGAGAAAACGAGAAAGAAAAAGAGAGGATGAGAAAGAGCGAGAGAGCGAAAACCAAACAAATTGTTCAAGGCGAAATAGCAATAAAAGATATATATGTATGTATGCTTCATAGCTCACGAATATCATCTAGCGAAACCCTCATACTGACAAACCTGACAGAATCATAATTCTGCCAGGATGATACCAGCACCTCTCCCTCTGCCCCCCCCCCTCCCCACCAGCACCTCCTCTCTCTCCCTCCCCCCTCCCCACCAACACCTCATCACCCTCCCCCCCTCGCCACCAGCACCTCCTCCCTCCCCTCCCCACCAGAAGCTCCTCTCCCTCCCCCCCATCCCCACCAGAAGCTCCTCTCCTTCCCCCTCCCCCACTAACAGCACCTCCTCCCTCAATCCCCTCCCCACCAGAACCTCCTCCCCCTCCCCCTCCCTCCCTCCCCTCCCCCTAACAGCACCTCCTCCCCCTCCCCTCCCCACCAACACCTCATCACCTCCCCCTCCTTCCCTCCCCCTCCCCCACTAACACCACCTCCTCCCCCTCCCTCCCCCCTCCTCACCAACACCTCATCACCCTCCCCCTCCCTCCACCCCCTCCCCACCAACACCTCCCCCCCCCAACCGGTTATGGAAAGCCCCTTTTATGCTCAGTTACGTCATCAGTCGGACCAATGGAGCATAATAGTGAAATAGCCGGACATTTTTCATCATGCGGTGGCACTCTTTGGGGCCGCGGTGTGTCAGTGCCGGTAGACTGGCACTGGACCCTCGCTGTTCAGGCTGGTTTGTTTTTGGTTATGATATTTAAAGTATTGATAAATATAAAGGTTAAATGGGTTATGATAATTAAGGTATTGATAAATATAAAGGTTAAATGATAAAGAAAGTAATGTTAGTAACGATGATAGCAATGATGATGATATTACGATGATTAGGAATATTATTGTTATTATTATTGTTACTAGTATTATTATCATATGTATTGTTGTTATCACTATTATTTATACGATTATGATCATAGTTGAAATAACAATAACAAGAACAATAATAAGGATAATGATATTGGTAATACTAAAACAAAAATATAACAATAACAATACTATCATTAACTATAACAACAAAAATAACAATATCAGTAACACTAATAACTAAAAATAACATAAAAAAAGAGAGAGAGAGAGAGAGAGAGAGAGAGAGACAGAGAGACAGACAGACAGAGAGACAGACAGACAGACAGACAGACAGACAGACAGACAGACAGACAGACAGACAGACAGACAGACAGACAGACAGACAGACAGAGAATAGAAACAGCGATAAAAGTACACACACTAAAAAAGAAACACATTTTCCTCACAAACTCCCTCTCCCTTAGCCCGAATAACTGCCAAGATGAAACTGCCTCGCAATTCCAATAGAAATAAAGTACACGCGCTCTTTAGGGGAATGTGTGGAACGGATAACAAGACGTCTGAGAAAGCCATGTGTCTTGCAAGACGCTAAAAGCCCTTATTCAAGTTTTATTTTATTTTTGTTTTTTTATTCTTATTTTTTTTTATTTTATTTATTATTATTATTATTATTATTATTATTATTATTATTATTATTATTATTATTATTATTATTATATATATATATATATATATATATATATATATATATATATATATATATATATATATATATATATATATATATATATATATATTTTTTTTTTTTTTTTTTTTTTTTTTTTTTTTTGGTGTGTGTGTGTGTGTGTGTGTGTGTGTGTGTGTGTGTGTGTGTGTGTGTGTGTTATTGAAGCGTGTCTGTTTTTGCGGAGATTCTTTGGGCTTGATTGCCTCCGTAGAAAGGGGAGGTTTATATAATCTTTCGCGTTTTTGTCTGTCTGTTTCCTTTCCTTGATTTTATGTATATATTTGTTTGTTTATTTGATCAGTTTTTTGTTATTAACGGGTTATGATGAAAAATTGTGGGTGGTTTGTCCATGGTCAGATTTTTTTTCTATCTTCGTTTCTTTTTTCTTTATTTATTTTTCATTTTTATTTTCTTTATTTATCTTTGTTTTATTTATTTATTTTTTCTTTCTGTCTGTCTTTCTTTCTTCTTGCTATCTTTCCTTCTTTCCTTCTTTCTTTCGTTTTCTGTGGCGAACAGGATCCGCGTCCAGATGCATCGCCAGTAGAATTTATCATAGAAAATGGTTCTTTTGGGGAAACTCATATATTAACGTGGTTTATTATCAGAATTCGATAATTTTTTTGTAATATATTTTTTTCTCTCGAGTCTTGTAAAAACTTTTGTCTTTTATTCGAGTAGCTATAACAATAGCCTCTTCTCTCTCTCTCTCTCTCTCTCTCTCTCTCTCTCTCTCTCTCTCTCTCTCTCTCTCTCTCTCTCTCTCTCTCTCTCTCTCTCTCTCTCCCTCCCCCTTCTTTGCCTCTCTATCTTCTCCTCCACTTTTCCTTTTATTCTCTCTCTCTCTGTCTATTTATCCATCTATTCATCTGTCTACTTTCTTTTTTTACGGTCATTCGTCGCCCTTTGTTACAACATTCTTTCGTTTTCCTTATCCCTCCTCCTTCCTATTTTTCCTCTTCCCTCCCTCCTCCCTTTTCCTAACCGCTTTCCTCATTTCCTCTTTTCCTATCCCTCCTTTCCATCCCCCTTCCCTTCTCTCCCCTCCTGGCCCACTCCCTTTTCTTAGCCATCCTTCCTCTTCTTACCCCTCTTCCGCGTGGTCTCTCCCCTCAGATTCCTCGCCTGCTTTCCTCTCCCATCGTCGTCATATTTTGTCTCTTCCTCTGTCTTTTTCCCCCTCTTTGCACTCCTTCCTGAGTTTGTTTTTTTCCTCCATCCCTCTTTGCCCTCATCCTGTTCTCTCTCCTTTCTGTCTGTCGCCCCCCTACTCCCCTGTTCTTTCCCCTCTCCTTTTTTATACTTTCTATCGTCGTTTCTCCTCTCTATCTTCGGTCTCCCTCCCTCACTTTTCCTTCTTCTCCACCTCCCTCCTTCAATTCACCTCCCCTTATTCCCTCCCCCTCTCTTTTTCTGTCCTTCTTACTTCCTCCATTATTTTCCCTTCTCATCTCCACCCTTCCTCCATCCCGTATTCCCCTCCCCCTCTTCCACCCACTCTCCATCCCTCATTCTCTCTACTCCTTTCTTCCTCCCACACTTCTCCCCTTTTCCCCCGTATCCTCCCTCCCTCTCCTCTTCCACCCTCCCTTCCCCTCTTCCACCCTCCCTTCCTCTCTTTTTCCTTCCTCTCCCCTACGCCCTTTCCCCACGCCCTGCTCTCCCTGGCCTCCGCCCCCCTGGCACCAGCTTTTTCTTCCCCTATCTCCCTATTTCCACCCTCCACTCCCTTCCCCCTTTTTCCCCCGCCTCCCCTATGCCCTACGCCCTTTCCCCACGACTTGTTCTCCCTCGTCTTTCCCTTTTACCCCCCACCTCCCTTCCCCTTTCCCCCCTTTTCCTCCCGCCTCCCCCACGCCTCTCCCCCCGCCTCCTCCACCTTCCCTCCCCCTTTACCCGCTACCTCCCCTCCATCCATCCCTCCCCCTTTTCCCCCGCCTCCCTTCCACCCTTCCTTCCCCCTTTTCCCCCTCCTCCCTTCCACCCTTCCTTCCCCTTTTCCCCCTCCTCCCTTCCACCCTTCCTTCCCCCTTTTCCCCCTCCTCCCTT
>NC_091590.1:6546496-6563996 GCF_042767895.1 Penaeus vannamei
CAGTGTTAATGATGTTCTTGTGATAATTATGTCTTTGATAACGGAATGATAATATTTTCGATCATAAAACCCTTAAGAATGATAATCATAACAATACATCTGTTCAGGTAATGTCAATCCCCTTAATAACAATCATAACAATACATCGGTTAATATAATGTCAATCGGATAATGATATGAACAATGAACATTTTTTTTATTCATAACGATATCATCCATAGAGCTCATAATCACCATTTAAATATAATTACAATAGGGTCTTTGATAACATATTATCCCCAATATTTCCAAATAAAAGCCCCATTGCCTCCGAGGGGGGTGGGGGTGGGGGTGGCGTGTGATGTGACGTTTCCCGTTCTCGTGTTTGGATAACAAAGGGGCATTATAACGCTATATGGGGCTTATGGGGCTTCCCCGGCGTGCTCCTACCTCGTTAATCCTCCCTCCTCCCCCCTCCCTCCTTTCCCCCCCATCCTCCCGCTACTCTCTACTTCTCCCCCCTCCCCAGTCCCTCTCTCCCTACTCTCCCTCCTCCCTCCCCCATCAACTCCCTACTCTTCACTTCTCCCCCCTCTTCCCTCCCCCTTCTTCTCCCCCTACTCTCACTTCTCCCTCCATCCTCCTCCCCATCCTCCCACCCTCCTCCTCCCACCTACTCTCACTTCTCCCCCCATCCTCCCCCCTCCTTCCTCCCTCCATCCTCCTTCCCCCATCCTCCCACCCCCTCCTTCCTCTCCCCCTCCTCCCTCCCCCATCCTCCCTCCTCCCTCCCCCATCCTCCCCCAACGCTTACCTCTCCCCTCCTCCCCACTCCTCCCCCTCCCCCTCTCCCTGTCTTCGATTATCCTGGAAGAAGGATAACTGGTGGGAGAAGGGATAGGCTGCCGAGGCTAATCACATGTGGCTCTAATTGCTTTTTGTTGATGTTGGTGTTGTTGTTTTTATTCTTGTTGATGTTATTGTTGATGTTGTTCTTGTTGATGTTATTGTTGATGTTGTTCTTGTTGATGTTGTTATTGTTGATGTTATTCTTGTTGATGTTATTGTTGATGTTGTTCTTGTTGATGTTATTCTTGTTGATGTAATTGTTGATGTTGTTATTCTTGTTGATGTTGTTGATGCTCGCGTTGTTCTTGATGTTGGTGTTGTTCTTGTTGTTGTAGTTGATGCTCTTGTTGTTCTTGATGGTGGTGGTGTTCTTAATGATGTTATTGTTGTTGGTTGTTTTTGTTTATGTTTTTGTTGTTCTTGTTGGTATTTTTGTTGTTCTTGTTCATGTTGATGTTCTTGTTGTTGGTGTTATTCTTTTTGATGCTGTCGTTGTTCTTGTTGATGTAGTTGGTGCTCTTGTTGTTCTTGATGTTGGTGTTGTTCTTGTTGATGTTTTTTGTTGTTCTTGTTGATGTTGATGTTCTTGTTATTGATGTTCTTGCTGATATTGTTTTTGTTCTTGTTGATGTTTTTGTTCTTGTTGTTAATATTCTTGTTGATGATGATGATGTTCTTGTTAAAGTTAGTATTGACTTTGTTGTTTTTGTTGATATTGTTCTTGTTCTTGCTCTGTTTGATGTTGGTGTTGTTTTTATCATTTTGCTTTTGTTTCGATCGGATGACATGTGCAATAAACGTTTTAAAGCGAGATTTCGGGATGTGAAAGTGCAGTACACATGCACACATATAGGTGTTCTGGTACACACGGTATGTATACCTGTGAAGATAGTCAGATACATACATAATATGCATAGATAAATGCATAGATATACAGGTAGATAGATCAAATGATAGATTGATAGGTAGATAGAGAAAATAGATTGATAGGTAGATAGATAGAATGATAGATGGATTGATAGGTAGATAGATAAATGATTGATGGATTGATAGGTAGATAGATAGAATGATAGATGGATTGATAGGTAGATAGATGAAATGATTGATTGATAGGTAGATAGATAAAGTGATAGATGGATTGATAAGTAGATAGATAAATGATAGATGGATTGATAGATAGATAGATAAAATGATGGGTTGATAGGTAGATAGAATGATAGATGGATTGATAGGGAGATAGATAAAAGGATAGATGGATTGATAGGTAGATAGATAAAGTGGTGGATTGATAAGTAGATAAAATTATGGATTGATAGGTAGATAGATAAATGATGGATGGATTGATAGGTAGATCAAATGATGGATTGATAGGTAGATAAAATGATAGATGGATTGATAGGTAGACAGACAGTTGGGTAGATAGATATGTTTGTGAAGATACATTTCTGAGAACCTCATCCAAAATGTAAAACGTGATCTTAACTGTACAAACACACAAAAAAATGATACAAGATCCTTTTCAGAGATAAGAGATTATCAGTTGCTATTTTCGGACATTTTTTTTCTGCCTCAGTGCATAATTACTGATGATTAGCTAATTATAAATTCATTTTGCTGTGAATAAACATCAAGATCGGTGTCATTTACTTGTCCCCTGGCTGCCATCACCAAAAAGGGGGTCAACACAGATCAATGACCTCCAGTTTAGCTCTATTACTAAGGGTCATTCTTGCCCTAAATTCTATAAGATTAATGCTCTCTCTGTCAGGACACCCTCGGTTGACACTTTTTTTTTTATTTTCTTGGACCGTCGTGTTGACCATAAATCATTTTTGTTCGCTTTTTCACACGAAATTTAAGATTCATTTTTCATTAGGGGTCTTCGTTTTGTTGTTGTTGTTGTTGTTGTTTTGTTCTTGTTTTTTTAGTGTTTTTTTTACGTTTTCATATTAATTTGCATAATAAATGATTTTGTGATTAAGAGTATACTACAAACACATCAGTTCACTCACGTACTTGTACACATACCTACATAAACATATATATAAATACATACAAATATGCATGCGTGAAAAATATACATATACACATATCCACAAAAACATATACAAATACACACACGCATAAATCACCCTCTACACTCACATACATCCACTAACACGTACACACACCCATCCATAAATATTGATACAACTTAATCATCATACAATAAAAAAACAAAATCAGAAATATATCACACAAATTCCCTCTCACTTTCGAAATATCCGATACACTACACATGAACATACATCATACATCATACACACCAACATACGAACGACATAACATTAAATGATATACGCAGGTACCAAAAATGTTGAGTTGTTCAAACGTGTCGCAGACATGATGTGCAGCTGACAACGAGTTAATTACGCTTGTGAAATGAGGCGAACGGGGACACGCTCAAAGCCTACGTTGTCTGTACAATAACTTTGTCCTTTCCTGTTTTGTTCTTGTTGTTCTTGATGTTGGTGGTGTTCTTGATGTTGGTGGTGTTCTTGTTGATGTTATTGTTGTTCTTGTTGGTGTTGGTGTTGTTCTTGTTTATGTTATTGCTGTTGATGCTGTTCTTGTTGATGTTCTTGTTGTTCTTGGTGTTCTTAATGTTGGTGGTGTTCTTGTTTATGTTGATGTTGTTGTTCTTGTTGATGTTATTGTTGTTGATGTTTATTTGTGTGCGTATTTGTGCGTGTGATTGTTCTGGTACACATTGTTAATTGAGACCTGCGTGATTGTCCTTGTACACTTTTATGATTGAGAAGATTTCTGTATGTGATTGTTCTGGTATACTTTTATAATTGAGATTTCTGTGTGTGTGTGATTGTTCCCGTATATATCTACGACTGAAATGGCTGCATGTGTGTCTGTTCTCGTGTTCATTTATAATTGAGAACATTTTTGCGCTTGTGTGATTGTTCTGTACACATTTATAAATGAGATTTCTGCGTGTGTATGTGATTGTTCTTGTGCACATTTATGTATGAGAAGATTTCTGTGTTTGCGTGACTGTTCTGGTACACATTCGTAATTTAGATTTCTGTGTGATTGTTCTAGTACATATTTATAAATGAGAATATTTCTGCACGTGATTGTTCTCGTATATATCTACGATTGAATTGGCTGCATGTATGTGTCTGTTCTCGTGTTCACTTATGATTGAGAACATTTCTGCGCTCGTGCGTGCGATTGTTCCCGTACACATTTAGAATTGAGAAGATAGTTCCGTACCAGACTCTAGAGTTTGGTCTGTCCCCGCGCAAAAAAAAAGAAAAAAATATTCGGTCAAGTTCTGTCCGCGCAAATGTTGTTCTCGGGTAACTTTCCGCGCACGCTAAGTTCTTTCGCAAATCATCTTCCGCGCATAAAATTCTCTTGACCTTTTCGCGCACTTGTTTCATACCATTTCCGTCCGCAGATCCGTCCGCGCGAATATAGACCAAATGATGTTTTTTTCCGCGAATGAAAAAATGTAATATTCCCCGCATAAGAAAAATACGTATGTGTGTTTGTGTTATGGTGCTTCTGTTGTATGTACAAAGCACGGTTGTTCAGAATGTGATGTTGTGATTGACATGAATGTTGGAAGGGGAAGTGTGGGTAGAGTGAGGGTATTGTTGGAAGGGGAAGTGTGGGTAAAGTGAGGGTATTGTTGGAAGGGGAAGTGTGGGTAAAGTGAGGGTATTGTTGGAAGGGGAAGTGTGGGTAAAGTGAGGGTATTGTTGGAAGGGGAAGTGTGGGTAAAGTGAGGGTATTGTTGGAAGGGGAAAATGTTGTCAGGATAGGTTTGTTTGGAAGGAAACATTGGCAGAGGAGAGAATTTGTTGGAAGGTGAAGTGTTGGCAGAAGAGAGGGTTTGTTGCAGGAAAATGTTGGTAAAGAAGTGGAATTATTGGAGGGAAATGTTGGTAGATGAGAAGGTTTCTTCGAAGTGGAAACTGTTGTCGGAGGAAGAAGAAAGAATTGACTGGCAGAGGAAACGTTGTCAGAAGAAGAGGAAAGAATTGACTGGCCGAGGAAACGTTGTCAGAAGAGGAAAGAGTGGCACGGGAAACGTTGTCATATATGCAAGAGGAAGGGTTTAGCAAAGGAGAGCAGAGAAAGCGCTGACAAAATAAATGGTTCTCCATGAAAGAGAATTTCCACGGACACTGACAACATGAAAGGGTGTCAGGTTAGGGAGGGAGGGAGGCAGGGAGGCAGGTAGGCAGGGAGGGAGGCAGAGAGGGAGGGAGGGAGGGAGGCAGGGAGGCAGGTAGGCAGGGAGGGAGGCAGAGAGGGAGGGAGGGAGGGAGGCAGGGAGAGAGGGAGGCAGGGAGAGAGGGAGGGGGTAAGGGAGGAACCCCGCTTATAGTTTTATGTGGGAGGATTAAAACAGGTAATCCACTTTCCTCAGACCGTGCTTTTTATGCGAACGGTGGAGTGGGTCTCCTCCAATTCTCTCCTCTTCTCTCTCTCTTTCTCTTTATCTCCTCTTCTCTCTCTCTTTCTCTTTATCTCTTCTTCTCTCTCTCTCTCTCTCTCTCTTTCTCTCCTCTTCTCTCTCTTTCTCTCTTTCTCTCTCTCTCTCTCTCTCTCTCTCATCTCTCTCTCTCTCTTTCTCTCTCTCTCTCTCTCTCTCTCTCTCTCTCTCTCTCTCTCTCTCTCTCTCTCTCTCTCTCTCTCTCTCTCTCATCTCTCATCTCTCTCTCTCTCTCATCTCTCTGTCATCTCTCTCTCTCTCTCTCTCTCTCTCTCTCTCTCTCTCTCTCTCTCTCTCTCTCTCTCTCTCTCTCTCTCTCTCTCTCTCTCTCTCTCTCTCTCTCTCTCTCTAGCTTGATTAAATATGACAGCTGATTTAAATAAAAGTAAAACAGAGATAGTACAGTCATTCAATAAGATTAAACAATACATAAACCAACAAAAACGAAATAAACAGTTTCCTTGTATCAAAAATTAATGATAATAACGACATCATCTATACACGCATCCAGACAGTCTTCTATCAACCAGGAAATAAAACTTTCTTTATTTTTTTTAAACCTCACATTCCGGCAGCTAATGGATGTTCCCTTTACCTTTCCCGTTGTTGAATTGATGTGCAAATGGCGGGGAATGGAAGCGGGAATGGGGAAGCTGCTGTTATGGTTGGAGGTTGAAGGGGGATGTGTCTCGGAGATGGGTTGGTTGGGGGGAGGGGAGGGAGAGGGGTTGGGGGTTGGAGGGGGAAAGGGGGTTGTTGGGATGGGGGTTGTATTTTCTCTTTTCGTTTTTTTTTTGTTTGTTTTTGTTTTTCTCTTCCTCTTTCGCTTTCTCCTCTGTTTCCTTTGTTTGTTTTCTCTTCCTCTTTCTCTCTCTCCTCTGCTTTCTCTTTTTTCTCTCCTTATCCTTTCCCACACCCTCCTCTTTTTACTTTTCCTTCTCCTTCTCCTCTCCCCTACGTTTTAGAATCATACTTATCATCATCCTCACCCTCAACCTCACCCATTCCCTCGTCATCCTCTCCCTCCTCTTCCTCACCCTTATCCTCCTCATTCTCCTCACCCTTTCCCTGATTTTCCTTACCCTTATCCTCCTCATTCTCTCTCACCCTTTCCCTCCTCCCTTCTCACTCTCTCCTCCCTCCTCCTCTTCCTCACCCTCCTCTCCTCCTAATCTCTCCTCCCTCATAACCCAGGTCAGCCCTCACAGAACCCCATTAGGAATTCAGGAACGGCCCTGACCTTAAAAATTCCCTCCTCTCCCCCCCTCCCACACTCCCCACTCCCCAGGTCCCACCCTCCCATGCAGTGTTGAAGCGACACCCACCCCCCTCCTCCCCACCTCACCCTCCCCCCACTCCCACATTCCCTACTTCCCCACCACCCCCCAACAACCCCACTCCCCACGTCCCACCCTCCCCATGCAGTGTTGAAGCGACCCCACCCACTCCTCCACTCCCTCACTCCCTACGCCCACCTTCCCCCACTCCCCCTCCACCCCCTCCCCCCACGCAGCGTTGAAGCGAGAGCAGAATGTAAGAGTCAATTCATAATATTACACAGCGCACGAAGTCCCATGTGGTGGTCACAACTTCCGGCAGGAAATATATTATTTTTTTTATTTTTTTATTTTTTTGGTTTTTAAGTTTTGTGTACATGTTTATCCCCATGTGTGTGTGGGGGGTGGATGATGGGGAGGGAGGTGGAGGTGCGTTGGTGATGGTGTTGGTAGGAGGGTGGGGTGGGGGAGGGAGGGGCACTCGTGGTGATGGAAAAAAAAGGGTGGGGGGCGGGGGGGTGCCTGGTGGTGGGGGATAAGAGGGGTACGTGGATAGGGGTGGCAGTTGGGTATGTGTGGGTATTTAGAGGTGTTCTTACCTACTTGTTTTCAATACGGGAGAAGAGCTGAGCTTGAATGGTCCCGTGTGATATGTTTGAATTGTTGTGTATGTTTGTGTTTGTGCGCGCGCGTCTGTGTATGCGTGTGTGTTTGTGTTTGCATGTGTCTGTGTGTGCGTGTGCGTGTGCGTGTGTCTGAGTGTGTGTCTGTGCCTCTGTGTGTTTGTGTTTGTATTTTGAGCCTTTGGTGTATGTATTGTAATAATTCCCATTACCAGTTAGAGTAAATTACGCCGCATAAGAACAGAAATCTCGATACGATACAATATATATATATATATATATATATATATATATATATATATATATATATATATATATATATATATATATATATATATATATATATATATATATATAATAGAACCATTCTTACTACTGTGGGTGCTACCATTGTATTTCATGTTATTTGAAGTGGCTGTTAATCAGGTCAAGTCGGGTCACGGTGACATCTCACGGTCAAAGGTCAAGGTCAGGAGAGAGAGAAACATAAGTTAGGATATCTATCACTATAACTGAAGGATCTTTGTTGAAATAATTTACGACTAATGAGAAGGCGAGAGAGAGGTAATTAATGGTGGGGGAGTGGGGGGTGGAGGGGGGGGGTCGGTGGAGAAACTTAGGTAACTTAACTTGGTTTATTTTCATCAGGGAGGTTAATTCTAATAAGAATATTATAGATTATAAAGATTATGAAGGAGGTGATAGGATGGGGAGAAATAGATACAGGGAGGGGGGGTGTTGTGTACTTGCTTGAGGGAGAAAAACATTGTGTGGTGGGGTGAAGGGAGGGAGGGGAGGGGAGGGGAGGGGGGGGGAGGGGAGGGGGGTGACTGGGGAGATTGCGCGTTCGCCCGAGGGAGAAGAAATTAGTAGGCCTAGGGAAATGGGTGAAAGTGGGCTAATGGGGAAAATGGAGCTTGGGGAGTAGGGGAGTGGGGAGTTTGATGTGTTTACTTGAGAGATTTTTTTTTTTTTGGGGGGGAGGGGGGTAAGGAATGGGGTGAAAGTGGGGGGGATGGGGTGAAAGGGGGTCTGGGGAGAGCTTCTCGGCATCTCGTGGGGAGCTAAGTCCAGGAGAAGACGGAGGAGAGAGCTGTTAGTGAGGAATTTGAATAGTAAATTAAGAGCAGGGAATTTACCACGATAGAATAGGTATCTTGAGAGAATAAGAGAAAGGAAGGATTTAAAAGAAAAATCATTAAAGAAGAAAGAAAGAAAAAATCCCCTTAAAAAAATCAATGAATAAACAATACAAACCAGAACAAAAGAAAAGAATAATTACTTGAATAAATGAATAGATTAAAAACAAATAATAACAAATTTAAAAATAGATGAATTAAAAAAGAATACAAACCAAAGCAAAAAATAAAAAATCATATGTTACATTCACATACATATTACGAAAAACGACGAAGATTACCATTTTCTTTCTAAGGAACAATTACAAAAAAAACCTTAGGGATGGACACACGGCCAAATTGGTAGAGAGCCGGACCATTAAGCAACCACGGCGAAGGCAACCGAGACCCCACAGCTCCTTGAAGACGCCGCCAGACCCCTTCAGATGGTCCCCGAGGTCTTGTAAAATTGCCACTTGAGGTCTAGCCGCTGCGTTTAACTGACCATTAAAGGGTAATACAGCCTACTTCCCTCTCCCTCTCCCTCTCTCCCTCTCCCTCTCCCTCTCCCTTGCTACTCTTCTCTCTCCCTCTCCCTCTCCCTTGCTCCTCTTCTCTCTTCCTCTTCTCTCCCTCTCTCTTGCTCCTCTTTCTCTCTTCCTCTCTCTCTCTCTCTCTCTCTTGCTCTCTTCTCTCTCTCTCTCTCTGCTCCTCTTCTCTCTTGCTCTCTTGCTCCTCTTCTCTCTCTCTCTCTCTCTCTCTTTCTCTCTCTCTCTCTCTCTCTCTCTCTCTCTCTCTCTCTCTCTCTCTCTCTCTGCTCTTTCTTGCTCCTCTTCTCTCTCCCTCTCTCTCTCTCTCTTGCTACTCTTCTCTCTTCCTTGCTACTCTTCTCTCTCCCTCTCCCTTCCTTCTCCCTTGCTACTCTTCTGTCTTCCTCTCCCTCTCTTCTTCTCTCTCTCTTGCTCTTTTCTCTCCCTCTCTCTGTTGCTACTCTTCTCTCTTCCTCTCTCTCTCCCTTGCTACTCTTCTCTTTTCCTCTCTCTCTCTCTCTTGCTCCTCTTCTCTCTTCCTCTCTCTCTCTCTTGCTACTCTTCTCTCTTCTTCTCTCTCTCTCTCTCTTGCTCCTCTTCTCTCTTCCTCTCCCTCTCTCTTGCTACTCCTCTCTCTTCCTCTCTCTCTCTTGCTCCTCTTCTCTCTTAATCTCTCTCTCCCTCTCCCTTACTACTCTTTTCTCTTCCTCTCTCTTGCTCTTTTCTCTTCCTCTCTCTCTCTCTTGCTCCTCTTCTCTCTTCCTCTCTCTCTCTCTTGCCCCTCTTCTCTCTCCCTCTCCCTCTCTCTTGCTCTTCTCTCTTGCTCCTCTTCTGCCTTCCTCTTCTGTCTTCCTCTTCCTTTCTTGGGTCCGTCTTCTGTCATGTCCTCTTCCTTTTTTCCTCTCTCTGCGTTCGTTAGTTTTGTTCTGTCTCCTCTTTTTTTCAATTCTTTTTTGTCTTTCTCATTCTCTCTCTCTCTTTCTCTTCCCCTTGACGCTTCTCTTATCTCTTTCTCTTCCTTTCTCCTAGGGAATAAGAGAGAAAGTGGGAGAGGAGGAGGGTAAAAGGAATAGGAGGAGTGAGGAAGGAAGAGAGAAAGAAGGAGAGAAAGGAAGAAAGAAAAGAGGAAAGGAGAGAGAGAATAAGGGAGGAAGGGGATAAGGGGATAGAAGGGGTGAAAGGGAGAAAGAAGAAATGGCAGAGAAGATTGAGAATAGGGAAAGGGGAAAATAAATGAGAAGAAAGGAAGGATGAATAGAAAAGAAGATTGAGAATGGGGGGAAGAGGCAAGAAGGAGATGAGTGAGAAGGAAGGAGGAGGAGGAAGACGTCTCGCATCTCCTCGTCTCTTCTTTTATCACCTCTTCATCTCTCTCCTTCTTCTGCCCTCTTTCATTTCATCCTTTTTCCCTCCTCTTCACTCCTTCCTTCCTCCTCACAATCACCTTCTTTTTATTTTATTTTTTATTTTTTTACTTCTTTCATTTCATAATTTTTCTCTCCTCTTCTCTCCTTCCTCCTCCTCACAATCACCTTCTTTTTATTTCATTTTTTATTTTTTTACTTCTTTCATTTCATCATTTTTCTCTTCTCTTCTCTCCTTCCTTCCTCCTCACAATCACCTACTTTTTATTTTATTTTTTATTTTTTTACTTCTTTCATTTCATCATTTTTCCCTCTTCTTCTCTCCTTCCTTCCTCCTCACAATCACCTACTTTTTATTTTATTTTTTATTTTTTTACTTCTTTCATTTCATCATTTTTCCCTCTTCTTCTCTCCTTCCTTCCTCCTCACAATCACCTTTTTATTTTATTTTTTATTTTTTTTACTTCTTTCATTTCATCCTTTTTCCTTCCTCTTCTCTCCTTCCTCCTCCTCACAATCACCTTCTTTTTATTTTATTTTTCATTTTTTTACTTCTTTCATTTCATCATTTTTCTCTCCTCTTCTCTCCTTCCTCCTCCTCACAATCACCTTCTTTTTATTTTATTTTCTATTTTTTTACTTCTTTCATTTCAACATTTTTCCCTTCCTCTTCTCTCCTTCCTCCTCCTCACAATCACCTTCTTCTTTTTTATTTTTTATTTTTTTGCTTCTTTCATTTCATCATTTTTCTCTCCTCTTCTCTCCTTCCTCCTCCTCACAATCACCTTCTTCTTTTTTATTTTTTTTTTTTTACTTCTTTCATTTCATCATTTTTCTCTCCTCTTCTCTCCTTCCTCCTCCTCACAATCACCTTTTTATTTTATTTTTTATTTTTTACTTCTTTCATTTCATCATTTTTCCCTTCCTCTTCTCTCCTTCCTTCTCCTCACAATCACCTACTTTTTATTCTATTTTTTATTTTTTACTTCTTTCATTTCATCATTTTTTCCCTCCTCTTCTCTCCTTCCTCCTCCTCACAATCACCTTCTTTTTATTTTATTTTTTATTTTTTTACTTCTTTCATTTCATCATTTTTCCCTCCTCTTCTCTCCTTCCTTCCTCCTCACAATCACCTTCTTTTTATTCTATTTTTTATTTTTTTACTTCTTTCATTTCATCATTTTTCTCTCCTCTTCTCTCCTTCCTTCCTCCTCACAATCACCTTCTTTTTATTCTATTTTTTATTTTTTTACTTCTTTCATTTCATCATTTTTCCCTTCCTCTTCTCTCCTTCCTCCTCCTCACAATCACCTTCTTTTTATTTTATTTTTTATTTTTTTACTTCTTTCATTTCATCGTTTTTCCCTCCTCATCACTCCTTCCTTCCTCCTCACAATCACCTTTTTATTTTATTTTTTATTTTTTTACTTCTTTCATTTCATCGTTTTTCCCTCCTCTTCACTCCTTCCTTCCTCGTCACAATCACCTTCTTTTTATTTTATTTTTAATTTTTTTACTTCTTTTATTTCATCATTTTTCCCTCCTCTTCTCTCCTTCCTCCTCCTCACAATCACCTTCTTTTTATTTTATTTTTTATTTTTTTACTTCTTTCTTTTCATCCTCTTTTTCCTCCTCTTCACTCCTTCCTTCCTCCTCACAATCACCTTCTTTTTATTTTATTTTTTTTTTTACTTCTTTCATTTCATCATTTTCCCTTCCTCTTCTCTCCTTCCTTCCTCCTCACAATCACCTTCTTTTTATTTTATTTTTTATTTGTTTTATTTCATTCATTTCATCATTTTTCTCTCCTCTTCTCTCCTTCCTCCTCCTCACAATCACCTTCTTTTTCATTTTTTTCGACTTCTTCTTTCCACTCGATTTACCAACTGGTCTCACATTCTCAATTTACTTTCCTCGCGTCTTCAATTCCCTTTTCTAAGGAGTCTTCGTTAATTTCCTTCGTTTTCTTTTTATTCTTTTCCTCTTTTCTTTTTATGTGTCTTTTATTGTCGCGCGAGTCTCTGGTTTTCGCGCTTTCTTTTGCTTTCTCTTTCTCTTGCTTTTGCTTTCTCTTGCTTTCTCTTGCTTTCTCTCTCTCTTGCTTTTGCTTTCTTCTTGCTTTCTCTTTCTCTTTCTCTTGCTTTCTCTCTCTCTCTCTTTTTCTCTCTCTCTCTCTCTCTCTTTCTCTCTGTCTCTCTGTCTGTCTCCCTGGCTGTCTCTCTCTGTCTCTCTCTCTCTCTCTCTCTCTCTCTCTCTCTCTCTCTCTCTCTCTCTCTCTCTCTCTCTCTCTCTCTCTCTCTCTCTCGTCTTCTTTCTTCTTCTTCTTTCTCTTTCTCTCTCTCTCTCTCTCTCTCTCTCTCTCTCTCTCTCTCTCTCTCTCTCTCTCTCTCTCCCTCCCTCCCTCCCTCCCTCCCCTTCCCTCCCCCTCCCTCCCTCCCTTCTCCTTCTCTCCCTCCCTCCCTCCCTCCCTCCCTCCCCCCTCCCTCCCTCCTTCCCTCCCTTCCTCCTCCTCCCTCCTTCACTCCCTCCTCCTCCCTCCCTCCCTCCCTCCCTCCTTTCCTTCCCTCCCTCCCTCCCTCTCTCCCTCCCTCCCTCCCTCCCTCCCTCCCTCCCTCACTCACTCTTCCCTCATCACAACTTGGTTTTGAAAACAACCCGAAGCGAAGTGTCCTCGCAAGACGCGGGGATCTCACGCAGGCAGTTGAGGGAGAGGAGAGTGAGTCTCGCATCGCCAACCTTGCTTCGGTTTCGTCTGTGGCGAAGGGAGGCGAGGCTGAGGCGGTGAAGGAAGGTCTAGTTTTTTTGTTTTTTTTTATTATTATTTTGTTTGTTTTTGTTTACATGTCTGTTTGTGTGTGTGTATTTGTGTTTTTTTTCTCGTATTCTCTGTTTATCTTCCTCTTTCGTTCTCTCTTGTTATGTCTTGTTCTCTCTCTCTCTCTCTCTCTCTCTCTCTCTCTCTCTCTCTCTCTCTCTCTCTCTCTCTCTCTCTCTCTCTCTCTCTCTCTCTCTCTCTCTCTCTCTCTCTCTCCCCCTCCCTCTCCCTCTCCCTCCCTCTCCCTCTCCCTCCCTCCCTCCTCCCTCCCTCCTTCTCTCCCTCCCTCCTTCCTTCCCTCCCCACCCTCTCCCTCACCCTCCCTCCCTCCCTCCCTCCCTCCCTCCCCACCCTCTCCCTCCCTCTCTCCCTTCCCTCTCTTTCCCTCCATCTTATCTCTCCCATCAACCAACAAGACATTAGAAAATAGGAAGTCAAGAACAACGATAGCAATTATGATAATCGTAGTTAAGATTGCATCATAAACGATCTCTATGTCAACAACCTTCCTGCCTTGACACTGACAATGACGAGACAAGCACGAAAGTAAAAAAAGAAAAAAAAGAAAAAAGAAAACACGCAGAGAGAGAGAGGGGAAGAATGGGAGAGAAAGTTAAGAGAGGGAGGAAGGGGAGAGAGACAGTGTTGCAGAAAGGAGAGAGGGGGAGAGAGAGAGAGAGAGGGAGAGGGAGAGAGAGAGAGAGAGAGAGAGAGAGAGAGAGAGAGAGAGAGAGAGAGAGAGAGAGAGAGAGAGAGAGAGAGAGAGAGAGAGAGAGATGGTGGAGAGGGAGGGAGAGAGGGAGAAAGACAAATAAGCAAACTTACAGACAGCCAGACAGCCAGACATGGAGACAGGCTAACAGATGCACAAATAGACATTATTTATTTCCTTCTTTCTGTCATTCGTACCTTCCCAAGTCATATGATTCTCTATTTGGCTATCTCTCTTTCTCTCTCTCTCTCCCTCTATCTCCCTCCCTCTCCCTCATTTCCCTCCTCATACCTTTCCCCCGTCACTTTCTATCTCTCTCTCTCTCTCTCTCTCTCTCTCTCTCTCTCTCTCTCTCTCTCTCTCTCTCTCTTCCTACCCTTCTCTCTCTTCTTCTTCCTACCCCTCTCCCTCTCTTCCTCTCTCTTCTCTCTTCCTTTCCCTCTCTCTCTCTCTCTCTCTCTCTCTCTCTCTCTCTCTCTCTCTCTCTCTCTCTCTCTCTCTCTCTCTCTCTCTCTCTCTCTCTCTCTCTCTCTCCCTCCCTCCCTCTCTCCGTCCCTCTCTCTCTCTCTCTCTCTCTCTCTCTCTCTCTCTCTCTCTCTATCTCTATCTATCTATCTATCTATCTATATATCTATATATCTATCTATCTCTATCTCTCTTTCTTCTCTATCTCTCTTTCTTCTCTCCTCTCCCTCTCCCTCTCTCTCTCTGTCTATCTATCCCTTTTTCTCACCCCTCCCTCTCTCTCTATCTATTCATCTATCTATCCATCCATCCCTTTTTCTCTCCCATTTCCTCTACCTTTCGCTCGGTCAGTCTCAATGAACACGACGATGATAAATGGATTTCAAATCTCACTTTCCTTTTGGTGGATTGGTTCTGGCAGCGAGTCAAGGGTTCGGGGGAATCCTCGTGAGGTCTGTCTGTCTGTCTGCTTGTTTGTATGCTTGTCTGCTTGTTTGGCTGCTTGTTTGGTTGTTTGGCTGGTTGTTTGGCTGTTTGTTTGGTTGTACGTTTGTATGTTTGTTTGGTTGTATGTTTGTATGTTTGTTTGTCTGGCTGTCTGTGTGTCTGCCTGTGCTTACCTGTCTGTGTGTCTGTGCTTACCTGTCTGTGTGTCTGTGCTTATCTGTCTGTCTGTGTGTCTGTGCTTACCTGTCTATGTGTCTGTGCTTATCTGTCTGATTGTTTGTCTGTGTATCTGTGCCTATCTGTCTGTTTGTCTGTCTGTGTATCTGTGCTTATCTATCTGTTTGTCTGATTGCCTATTTGCCTGTCTGTCTGTTTATGTCAGTCTGCTTTTCGTTTTTCTGTTTGTCTCTCTCTATCAGTCTTGTCTGTCTCTCTGTCTGTCAGTCTGTCTGTCTTTTTTTATTTGTATGTTTATGCCTATTTGTCTATCTGTCTATCTATCTGTCTGTCTGTCTATCTGTTTTTAAGTGTGTCTTTCTCACTTTCTTAAGACAGTCTTTGTAATCTGGAGAGAGAGTTTCCGTTTTAATTTCTTGTGAAAATCTGTCTCTCGCTTTTCCCGAATAATGTCAGTATGAATTATGTTGTCGTTCCTTTTAATTTTCTTCGTTTCTTTTCCTTTTTCTTTATTAATTCCGTGTCAATTCCTTGTGAAAGTTGATAATTTCGACGGTGGTATCTGTCGTATTGGATTTGGTTGAGTTTTATTTTAAGTATTCTTTTATCTTTCTTTATATTCCTTTTCATCTTCAGGTCTCCTTTTGTTTGTAATAATTGTTATGGTGAACTAAAAGTGTATTCTGTATTATTTTCTCTTATTTTTTTATTCTTTTGCACACTTGTTGTTATTATCATTTTCGTTGTTGTTAATAATGTTATTGTTGGTGCATGTGGGATGACATCTGTTCTTATTTTTACTGTTTTTTTGTTATTGGTATTTCGCTAATGTTCATTTCTCTCTTTCCCTCTCTCTCCCTCTTCCTCTCCCTCTCCCTCTCCCACTCCCACTCCCACTCCCACTCCCTCCCTCTCCCCCCCCCTCTCCCTCCCCCTCCCCCTCCCCCTCTCCCTCTCTCCCCACTCCCACTCCCTCTCCCTCTCCCTCTCCTCTCTCCCTCCCTCTCCCTCTCCCTCCACCCCACTCCCACTCCCCTCCCACTCCCTCCCTCTCCCTCTCCCTCTCCCTCTCCCACTCCCACTCCCACTCCCACTCCCTCCCTCCCCCCTCTCTCTTCCACTCCTCTCCCTCCCTCCCCTCTCTTCCTCTCCCTCTCCCACTTCACTCCCATTCCCTCTCCCTTTCCCTCTCCATCTTCTCCCTCTCCCTTCTCCCTCTCCCACTTCCCTCTCCCTTCCCTCCCCCTCTCCCTCTCCCTCTCCCACTCCCCACTCTCTCCTCTCTCCTCTCCCACTCTCCCTCCCTTCCTCTCCCTCTCCCTCTCCCACTCCCTCTCCTCCCTCTCTCCCTCTCCCTCTCCTTCTCCCCCTCCCTCTCCCCCTCTCCCTCTCCCTCTCCCTCTCCCTCTCTCCCTCAATTCCTGGAAGTTGAATTACGTAATTTTATTCAGACCGATTGATTTTATTCCCATTAGGAAAGCACCTTGCACTTAATATCCACTCAGCATTGCATACTTTGCACAGGTATGCAAGCCTCCTTATAATTTAGGAATACTTGTCGTTATGCGAGGCGGCCATTTCCCTTCCATTTTGAATTAATAATTTAGATAGATGCCGCGCATTATAGATAACATTTAATGACATTTATCTCTATTATTATTTGATATTTCTTTGATATTAAGATACATTAATATCAAATTAATATTATTATTTGATATTTCTTTGATATTAAGATACATTTACCTCTTATCAATATTTAGTATTATTTGATATCAAGACTGGGAAAGATGTTGATTATTTAATATTTCTTTGATATTAAGATACATTTACCTCTTATCAATATTTAGTATTATTTGATATCAAGACTGGGAATGATGTTGATTGAATTATCGGTATTTTTTTTATATAACGTTTTATAATCAGATCGACAAAAGACGAGCGCTAGGATCCCCTTGTTCTTCTTTCTTCCTTCTTCCTTCTTTTTTTTTTCTCTCTCCCAGATAAATTGGGCTTGTGTTAGGCCTAGGCTACGAAGGCGGCCTATACCCACCCCTCCTGCCCCTCCCCTCCCTCCCTCCCTCCCCTTCCCTACCCTCTGTAGCCCCGCTCTGTATCGACTCGTAGGCTGCCCCTCCCTCCCTCCCCCTTCCCTACCCTCTGTAGCCCCGCTCTGTATCGACTCGTAGGCTGAATTCTCTCCTCTGTATCCGCAGTGCTCGGGTAGGCCTTCTCGGGCTCGTCGCTGAGTTCCCGGTGCGAAGGAGAGGCTGTTTGGCAAGGGACGAGAATGGGAGTTTATTTTTTGTTTTTTTTTTGGTGGGGTTGGGGGGTGGGTGGGGGGTGGAGAGGGTGGGCATGGGGGGTCGGGGTAGAGAGGGGGGGGCATGTGGGGTAAGGGTGGAGAGGGATGTATGGGGGGTGGAGAGGGGGGCATGGGGGTGGAGAGGGGGGGGGGGGGGGTATGGGGGGTAGGGGTAGAGAGGGGGGCATGGGGGATGGGGGGTAGAGAGGTGGGGTATGGGGGGTAAGGGTAAAGAGGGGGGGCATGGGGGATGGGGGTAGAGAGGGGGACATGTGGGGTGGGGGTGGAGAGGGGGGCATGGGGGTTAGGGGGTAGAGAGGGGGCATGGGGGGTGGGGGTAGAGA
>NC_091590.1:6576496-6581496 GCF_042767895.1 Penaeus vannamei
AGGAGGGAGAGAGAGGGAGGAGAGGGGAGACCAGGAAGGGAGGGAGAGGGGTTGGGAGACCAGGAAGGAAGGGAAGGGGTGGACAGGAGGAGGAGGGAAGGGTGGAGAAGGAGGGGGAAAGGGTGGGAGAAGGAGGAGGAAGAGGGAAGGGGTGGGAGAAGGAGGAGGTGAGGAAAGGGGAGACCAGGAAGGGAGGGAGGTGGAGAGGGAGAAGGAGGAGGGAAAGGGAAGGAGAAGGGAGGAGAGGGAAGATCAGGAAGGCGATGGGAGGGAAAAGAGGGGGGAGGGAGAGGGAGGAGAGGGAAGGCCAGGAAGGGAGGGAAGGGGTTGGGAGGGAGGTGGAGAAGGATGGAGGTCTGGAGGAGAGGGGAAAGAGGGATATGAAGGGAGGAAAGAGGAGGGAGAGGAGATAGGTGAAAGAGAGGAGACAGGAGGAGAACGAGCGAAAATGTAGGCATGAAATATGAAAGTATAAAGGTTGATAAAGGGAAATGAGTTGACATAAATAAAAGAAGAGAGAGAGAGGGAAGGAAGAATGAAAAAAATGGGGGAAAAGGGAGAAAGAAAGAAAGGTAGATAAAAAAACGAAAAAGAAAGAAATGGATGAGTATAAGAAAAGATGCAAGAAAATATGCAAATATAGGAACACGAAGAAAATGAAGAAAGAGCGAAAAGTCAGAGGAGGTGTAATGAAACTGGGAGAGCAAGACCGTAGAGTTGTGCTCACCCACTTCCAGGACTTGGGTCCCTCGTTAAAAGTAGATCTCCTTAAAGGAACACCTTCTAAGAGAAAGTTTTCTTGCTGTGTGTATATATGTATATAAATATATATGTATATATATATATATATATATATATATATATATATATATATTATATATATATACAGAAAGAAAGAGGGAGGGAGAGAGACAGACAGACAGACAGACAGACAGACAGACAGACAGACAGACAGACAGAGATAACACGTTGCCTTCCATTATGATATATATAATTTAGTCTTTATTTCGAATACATGTTAACGGCCGCCACCACAAAGAATCCTGACTGCATCATTATCACACGCAAACAAGAGAAAGGTAAACACATAACCAAATGAATTGTCGACAAATAAACAAATAGATAACACAGCAAAGGAAAATAAACAAATATACGAAATTACTCGAAAACTAAGGGTCCTTTTCCCCTTATATTTCGTATCCTTGTAAATACAGGAAAGGGGAAAAGGTGGAATAAGAGGAAGATGAGGATAAACAAGGGGGGAAAGAGAATAATTGGATAAGAGCAGAGCAGATAATAACACGCTTTAAAAAGGTGAAATTTGATAACATGTGTAATTAGGTTTAAGCAGCAAATCTGATGAGATGAAGAAGAAAAAGAAGTAAATTTTGAATAATGAGCGAAAGAAATTAAAAAGAGACAAGATGGGGGACGAAAACAGGTGAAAAAGAAGATAGAAAGTGTGAATGGGAGAGAAAACATGAAATATGAATATAATATAAAATATAAAACAAAATGGCAATTAAATCTCTGAAAAGCGTGAATGAAATAGCGAATGTATATAGAAGGAGGAAAGAGTAAAAAGAAAAGAAAAGCTGAAATGATGAATGGGAATGAGAAAAGGAAATGATAAGTGATAATAGGTAGGGAATGATGAAGTCCCATAAAGCAATAAAGAATAGATGTGTTGTATGATTACTAAGGGGTGGGGATAGGGAAGCTGGAATAGCGAAGGAGGGAATAGGGAAGCTGGAATAGCGAAGGAGGGAATAGGGAAGCTGGAATAGCGAAGGAGGGAATAGGGAAGCTGGAAATAGGGAAGGAGAAAGTTAGAAAAAGGGAAGGGAGGGAATAGGAGAAGAGAAAATGGAAAGAGGGAAATGGGGAAGGAGAAAATGGAAAATGAGAAAAAGGGAAGGAAGGAATAGGAGAAGAGAAAATAGAAAGAGGGAAATAGGGAAGGAGAAAATGGAAAATGAGAAAAAGGGAAAGGGAGGAGTAGGAGAAGAGAAAATGTAAACAGGGGAGTAGGAAATAGCGAAGGGGGAAAGAGAGAATGAGAAATAGGGGAGAAGGCAGTGATGTGGGAATGTAAATGTGGGAAGGAAAGGGAGGAGAATAAAATAGGGGGAGGGACGGAAAACAAAGATTAAAATAAGAAGATGGACAAAAGGAATAGGGAAAGAGTAAAAAGAAATGGAGGGAAAAGAAAAGAAAAAGAAAAAGAAGTAAGGAAGAAGCGAAAGCGAGCAAGGAAACGAATAAAATGAGAAGAAAGAAGACTGAAAAGAAAGAGAGAAGCGTCAGTAGGGAGGAGGGGAGCCAAGAGGGGGGGGGGAGGGGGGGAGGTGAGAGGAAGGGGAAAGAAAAAGACAAAAGACTAGAGGAAGAGGGGAGTGGGGGGGGATGCAGAGGGGGCAGGGGGGTGCGGGAGGGAGTGGAGGGGGTGCGGAAGGGGGAGAGGGAGTGCGGGAGGTGGTAGGGAGGGTGCGGGAGGGGGTGCGGAAGGGGTGGAGAAGGGGGGAGGGAAGGTGGTAGGGGAGGGTGCGGGAGGGGGGTGGAGGGGAGGGGAGGAGTATTCAGTCATGTTCCCACCTTCAAGAAAACTTTGAGAAGAGAGCAAGTTGAGGCCAAGTTGACGAACTCGAGTCATTTTATCACTTTTGTTCCCGCCTTCCAAGTCTCGGCGCCGGGGAGGTCCCTGCTTCCCCCGTGTCCGCCCACCGCCGCCCACCGCCCACCGCCCGTCCGTATCCCCCGCCTGTGTCCGCCCACCGCCGCCCACCGCCCACCGACCGTCCGTGTCCCCCGCCCGTGTCCGCCCACCCGCCCGTGTTCCCCGCCCATGTCCATCCTCCCCCGCCCATTTACCCCCTCCGCCTGTCCGTATCTCCCGCCCGTGTCCGCCCTTCGCCGCCCAAAACTCTCCGACGCCCACCACCCACCGCCTGCCCGTGTCCGCCCACCATCCGTGTCCCCCGCCTGTTTCAGCCCTCCGCCGCCCACCACCCACCGCCCGTCCGTATCCCCCGCCCACTACCCACCGCCCGCCCGTGTACGCCCACCGTCCGTGTCCGCCCATCGTCCGCGTCCGCCCACCGCCCGCCCGTATCCCCCGCCCGTGTCCGTCCTCCGCCACCCACCACCCGCCAAGGCCTTCTTAAAGCGTGGGACAACAACTCAATTGCATTTTGTACGTCTAAAGTCCCACTGTAAAGGGGAAAAAAAAGAGTCAGTTGACAGGACTTGTTGCAGTTGCAATTAAGAGCAACATTCAGATGGAATTTCGGAGTTCGAGGATGAAGATCCACCTGCAACATGGATGCAATTTGTTTTAGCATTCGGCGTTGCAGTTACGGCCTCTCGTCAACTTTTTCTATTACCTCGAGTGCATCGCGAGAAGGTGCCTTATAAAGACAAACAATTTTTTTTATTTATTTATTTTGTTTTTATTAGATCAGTTGAAAGCCATTTGTCTTCGCACAAGCCAAGGAAAAAAGGTGATGTTTAATCCCCACGAAGAGAGCATAATATCGATATAATGTGGATCTTCCGTGAGGTCCATCTTAAAAAAAGAAGGAAAAAAAATGATTATATTAGATCTGGGATCGCTGACCTCGACCCCCTTTCTGCATATTCCCTTCTTCTCTTCCTCCTCTTCCCCTTGCTCCTTCTCCCCCCTTTCCCTTTACCTCCTCTTCACCTTCTCTTCCCCTCTTCCCTCTCTCTCTCCCTCTTCACCATCTCTCCCCCTTTTCACCCTGTTCACCTCTCCTCCTCTTCCCTCTCTCTTCCTCTGTCACTCTTCACCCTCTCTCTCCCTCTCCCTCCTCTTCACCCTTTCTTCCCGTCTCCTCCTCTTCCCCTCTACCTCTTCTTCACCCCCTTTTCCCTCCTCTTTACCCTCTCCACCTCTTCCGCATATCTCCCTTTCCTGTGTTTTCTATTTCTTATTTCTATTCTCTCCTTTATTACCCTCTTACCCCTTTTCCCCTCCCCCTCTTCCTCCCCCTCCTCTCCCCCTCTTCCTCCTTCTCTCTCCCCTCTTCCTCCTCCTCTTCCCCTCTTCCTCCTCCTCTCCCCCTCTTCCTCCTCTCTTCCTCCTCCTCTTCCGCCTCCTCTCCCCCTCTTCCCCTCCGCTTCCCCCTCTCCTCCCCTCCTCTATCCCCTCCTCTACCCCTTCTTCCCCCTCCTCTCCCCTTCCTCCTTCTCTCTCCCCCTTCCCCCTCTTCCCCTCCCTTACCCCACCCTCACCCCCCGCCAAAGGTGACCTAGCAAGGCCCACCTCGGGGTAGTAACAGCAAATCCTCTTCCAGCGCCACGCGTCCTAGTTCTCACAACCCTTTGTTGATTAGCCATATTTGCCTCTCCCCCTTCCTCCTTTCCCTCTCCTCCTTTCCCTTCACCTTCTCTTCAACATCTCTTCCCTCTCTTCACCTTGTCTTCACCTTGTCTTCACCTCTTCTCTCTCTTCATCTTCTCTTCCCTCTCTTCTCTTTCTCTTCACCTTCTCTTCACCTTCTCTTCACCTTCTCTTCACCTTTTCTTCACCTTCTCTTCACCTTCTCTTCAGCTCTTCCCTCTCTTCACCTTCTCTTCACCTTTTCCCTCTCTTCACCTTCTCTTCACCTTCTCTTCCCCTCTTCCCTCTGTTCCCTCTCTTCCCTCTCTTAGGGAAGAGAGGGAAGGGGAAAGGGAAAAGGGAGAGAGATGAGGTAGGGATGATAGGAGGAGAGGGGAAGGTTGGGTGGAAGAGGAGATAGGAAGGGAAATGGAAGAAGAGGAATGGGGTAGGAAAGATAGGAGGAGAGGGGAAGGTTGGGGTGGGAGGGGAGATAGGAAGGGAAGGGGAAAGGGAGAGATGGGGAGGGAAGATAGGAGGAGAGGGGAAGGTTGGGTGGCAAGGGAGATAGGAAGGGAGTGGAAGGGAAGGAGAGTGATGAGAAACAGGAGAGAGAGGGGAATTAGGAGGGGAGGGAAAGAAGAGGGAATAGAGGAGG
>NC_091590.1:6588996-6591496 GCF_042767895.1 Penaeus vannamei
ACGAAATGGGAGAAAAAGGAGAAGAAGAGTAAGAGAAAAAGATATTCCTCCCTGACGATATAACATCGCCCTCGCTCCCCTCTCTACCCTCATTCCTCCATCCTCTTTATCATCCCTCCTATCCCCTCTGTCCTTCTTTCTCTCCTCTCTCTCTCTACTTTCCCCCCTCATCCATCTCTCTCCTCTCTCTCTACTTTCCTCCCTCCTCCATCTCTCCCCTCTTTCTCCTCCCCTTCCCCTCTCTCCGTTCCTCTCTCCCCTCCCTGCCCCCACACTTCTCCTCGTCCCCGCCCATATCCTCCCTTCCCTACCCGTCCTGCCCATCTCCCCCTTTTCCCTCTCTCCCACCCATCCCTCCCCTCTCTCTTCCCTCCCTCCCCTCTCTCCTTCCCCTCCCTTTCCTCCCTCTCCTCCCTCCCTTCTTTCCCCCTCCCTCTCTTCTCTCCGCCCGTCTCTTTCACTTCCTCTTAGTCTCTTTCCCTCCCTCCCTTCTCTTCCCTCCACTCTCTCCCAGCCCTCACTTTCCCTCGTCCCCGTCCCCCGTCCCCCCCCCCCCCCACCTCTCTTCATACCAGGGTATTATGAATGATCGCCCACGTACTCCATAGTACCGTCATCCTCACGCCCACGAACAGGGTACGCCTACACTCTCACAGCTTCCTCCAGCCCACGGGGGATTTGCAACAACCCCTCCCCCCACCCCCTCCTACTCCTTCTTCCCAGTATTCCCTTTATTGCTTCTTTTATCTTTCCGTCAGTTTTATCTCCTCCCCCCCTTCCATTGCCCTCCTTTCCAACCCCTCCCTTTGAACTCCCTACCCTCCCTCCCTTCCCTTCCACCCTGTCTCTAACCCTTCCCCTCCTCCCCTGTACCCTCCCTCCCAGCCCCCCAACCCTGTCCTGTACCCCCTTCCCCCCCCTCCCTCCCAACCCCCTCCTCCCCCAGTACCCTCCCTCCCAACCCCCCCCTCCCTCAATCCTCATTTAACCCTTTTTTCTTCTTCATTTCTCAAACCCACATCCTTCTTTAGCTCCGCCCCCCCATCCCACCCCACCTAGACCCCGCTCCCCAGACCCCCCCACCCCACCTTAGACCCCGCCCCCCACCCCCCCATAGAACCCGCCCACAGACCCCGCCCCCCACCTAGACCCGCGCCCCCCACCTAGACCCCGCCTCCAGACACCGCCCACCCCCCCATCCCACCCACCTAGACCCCGCCCCCAGATCCCCCCACCCCACCTTAGACCCCGCCCCCAGACCCCCCCAGACCCCGCCCCGTTTTCCTCCCAACCTCCGCCATTCTTCAAAGATGGAGGTAGGTCTTGTAGCCATTCAGTCACCTTTAATATCGTTTTTTTATTATTGTTTCCCCTCTTTTCTCCTCTCTCGTTTTCTTCCTTTTCGTCTCGTTTACCCCTTCTTTTCGTTATTGTCTTTTTTCCCTTTTTTCCCTCCTCTTTCCAACGTCTCCCCCTTTTCCTACCATTTTCCTAATTTTCCTCCTCTTGCCCCCATTTCCCCTATTTCCTCCTATTTCCCTTTTGCCCCCTTTTTTCTTCTCTTTCCCCCTTCACTCCTTCGTTTCCCCTTCTTTCCCTCATATCCCTCCTCTCCCTCCCCTTATTTTCCTCCCCCTTCCCCCTATCCTCCTCCTCCCCTCCCTCCCTCCCCTCCCTCCTCCTCCCTCCCTTCCCCTATCCTCCCCCCTCCCCTCCCTCCCCTCCCCTCCTTCCTCCCTTCCCCCCCTCATTCCTCCTCCCTCCTCCCCCCTCCCCTCATTCCTCCTGACGAAACCGAATTTCCCAGAAAGGTAAAAAAAAAAAAATCTAACCGCAGGAGAGAATTCCGAACAGCTGTTTCAAGGCCATTTTGAAGCGCGTTTTTTTTTTTTTTTTTTTTTTTGAGGGGGGGGGTTGGGTACGTGGCGTCTTCTGGAAGGGAAAAAAAGAGAGGGGGGAAGTAGATGGGAAGGAGGAGGAAAAAGAGAGAAGGAAGGGGGAATATAGGAAGAGAGGATGTCTGTGTGATGTCTGTGCTAGCGTCTTGGATTTGCAAAGTTTCGTTGGTGGAGTTGGTTGGTGGGGGGAGGGGGGGGGAGAGGGGGGGTGATCTGTGTCTGTTCTCGGCTTGTTTGTTTTGGTTCCTCTTTGATTCTTTGTTCGTTTGTTTATTTGTTTTTGTCTGTGAGTCTCTTTCTCTCTTCCTTTTCTCTCTGGCTATCTGTATATCTATCTGTTTATTTTTTTATCTCCTTGCTTCATTTATCTATCTTATCCTCTTTTCTCTCTCTATCTAAATCCATTTATCTATATCTAACTATGTCTATCTATCCATCAATATCTATTTCTCTCAATCTATCTATATCTATCTATCTATCTATCTATCTATCTATCTATCTATCTATCAATCTATCTATCTATTCATCTATCTTCCTATCAATCAATATCTATCTATTTAACTATCTATCTATCTAGATAAAAGACATAAAGCGACCTCGGT
>NC_091590.1:6593996-6603996 GCF_042767895.1 Penaeus vannamei
TCATGCATTTTCTCTCTATCCTTTTATCCAATTTTCTCTCGCCTTTCCTTGCCTATCCAATCTCAATTTCCTCATTCACTTCTTATCATTAAGCGTTAATTCTCTGTTTATGTCCTGCCATAAAAAAACGACCTTCTTTACTATTGCCATTAGGGTCATTAACTTACCATTGGCATTTTTATACCTGTGAGAGAGTGACAGGAAGAAAGGGGGGGGGGGGAGATGGGAAGGGAGGGAGGGAGAGGGAGAGAAAGTGAGGGGGGGAGTGAGGGAGGGAGAGGGAGGGAGAAGGAGACGGGGAGGGAGGAGACAGGGAGGGAGAGGTAGATAGTAAAAATGGAGGGAGAAGGGAGAAGGGAGGATAGGGAAAAAAGGGAAGAGAGAGAGAGAGAGAGGAAGAAAGAGAAAGAGAGAGAGAGAGAGAGAAGGGGAGTGCTGTTTGGTCACGTTTCATGAATTTACGGTTACATTTTTTTTTTTTTATCAGTCAAAACGTCGAAACCATAAATGAAAGGTTTAGAGTGAATTTGCTTGTTATAATTTTGATAATGGTAGAAACGATCTTTATTTTTGTTATTGTTGTCGTTGTTGTTGTTGTTATCATTATTGTTATTATTATTATTATTACCATTAACAATATCATTATCATGATTATTATTTTCTCTCTCTCTCTCTCTCTCTCTCTCTCTCTCTCTCTCTCTCTCTCTCTCTCTCTCTCTCTCTCTCTCTCTCTCTCTCTCTCTCTCTCTCTCCTCCTCCTCCCTCCCTCCCTCCCTCTCCCTCTCCCTCTCCCTCTCCCTCTCCCTCTCTCCCTCTCCTCTCCCTCTCCCTCTCCCTCTCTCTCCCTCTTTCTCTCTTTCCATCATTTCATCTCTCCATCTTTCCATCAATCCATCCCTCCCTCCATTTTCCTGCCTCACTCCTCCCCCCCTTCCCTCTTTTTTTTCACTTCCTTCCTTTTTTCTTCCCTCCCTCCTTCCCTTTCTACACCTCCCTCCTTCCCTTTCCACCCCCTCCATCCTTCCTATTCCCCCTTTCCTTCCCCCTTCCCCATCCCTGCCTTCCTTTTCCCGCCTTTTTTTCCCCCGAAGTCCCGGATCACTCATAAAAACGCATCCGGGACCTTGGAGTTTCTACGGTCCGTGGATATGGAAAATAGATCACGGGAAATGGCGGACCGTTGGAAACATCATTAACAAGGAAATGTCTATTTTCAAAAAGAAGAACCTGTCAGCGCAGCACAAAATATTTATAATTATGATTGTGGCGGTGGTAGTGTTGGTGATGATGAATTATGACGAAGGGGATTGAGATTAGAATGATGGTGATAATGATAATTATACTGATGATAATTATAATATTTTAGGCTTTGTCATGATTATATTATCAATATTAGTATCTTTATCATTTTCATTATTATCATCTTCATCATTATTATCTTTATTATAATTATCGTTATCGTTATTTTTATCATCATTATGATAATTGTGACTTTTATTGTTGTTGTCGTTATTATTACATTTTTCTATCATCATTATTATCATTACTATAAACAACTAACTGTATAAATAATAATGATCCTCTATACTTATAAGCTCGTACCCTCTCACTTCCCCAACCTAATTCAATCCTTTCTGCATCTTTTTTCCCGCACTTTTTTACTTTTCTTTTCTTTTCTTCTTCCCTTAACCCCTTTATTCAAAATCCCTTTCTTCGAGGGAGGTGTCAGGAAATAAAATTTAGCGTAAAAAAAAAAAGTTGTTGTTAATGTATCTTGTAAGGTTAGGGCGAGGGACGGAAAAGCGCGGGAAAGTTTGGTCGTTCGTTATTACGCAGCAGGAGAGGCGTATGGGATGTGCGTGCGCGTAGGCTCGCAGGCTCTTGGCACACATGCATGTACGCGCACGTATGTAAACATATATACACAGATATATATATATATATATATATATATATATATATATATATATATATATATATATATATATACACACATATACGCATGCACGCATACACACACACACGGACACGCACACGCACCCATATTTATTTATTCAGAGATATACATACACGCACACACACTCATACACGCATCCACACTTCCCCCCCCCTTACACACACACGCATATAATAATCATTTGTTTACATCTCAATTTGTTGTTTTTGCCTCTATTTTCTCCCTTGAATTGTTTATACACCCAATTTATAGATAGAGAGACGGAGTGTTATAGATACACTGATAAACATCCAGACACGGACAGATACAACAAATTTATACGCTCCACAACTACCAAAAAAAAAAAAAAAAAAAATGGACCCGTATCCCCCTTGCGTTCCCGGAGTGGCTCGCTATAAACAAGGCGCGTGATGGGGCGGGAAATACTATAAACGAGGCTATAAAAAATCCGTGTCTGACGCGAGCCTACTGGACTTCGTGCCTTCTCTCTTTCTCTCTCTCTCTCTCTCTCTCGCTGTATATCTCTCTTGCTCTTGCGCTCTCTCTTTATCTATGTCTCCATCTCTGTCTCTCCGTCTCCTTCTCTCCTTCTCTCTTTCTCTCTCTTTCTTTCTTCTCTGTATTTTTCTATATCGGTTTCTGTCTCTCTGTCTCTCCGTCTCTTTCTCTCTTTTCTTCCTTTCTTTCTTTCTTTCTTTCTTTCTTTCTTTCTTTCTTTCTTTCTTTCTTTCTTTCTTTCTTTCTCTCTCTCTCTCTCTCTCTCTCTCTCTCTCTCTCTCTCTCTCTCTCTCTCTCTCTCTCTCTCTCTCTCTCCTCTCTCCCTCCCTCCCTCCCTCCCTCCCTCCCTCCCTCCCTCCCTCCCTCCCTCCTCCCCTCCCTCCCTGTTCCTCTCTCCCTCTATTCTCCTCTCTTCCCTTTCTCCCCCCTCCCTCACCTTCTTAACGTAAAGAAAGGAGGTGGAAGGTAATTAAATGAAAGAAAGAATATACGGCGAGAAAAGTAAGAGAAGTGAAAAGAGCGATAAAGACGGGAGGAAAAGAAAGAAAAAGAAGGAAATAGAAGGTAAAAGAGGAAAGGGAGAGGCGCTCCCTGCGTGACCATTTGGCCCCCTTCGAAAACAGTAAATGGGGGAGGGGGGAGGAAGGAGGGGTAGAGAGGGTAAAGGAAGGGAGAGGATGGGAGGAGAAGAAGGAAGGGATAAGGGTATAGAGGGTAAAGGAAGAGGGGGAGGGATGGGGAGGATGGGAGGGGGAGGGAAGGAGGGTAGAGAGGGTAAAGGAAGGAAGAAAAGGGGAAGGGAGAGTGTGGGAAGAGGCGAAGGGAGAGAGGGTAAAGGAAGGGAGAGGGGAAGGAAAGGGAGAGGGTGAGGAGGAGGAGAAGGGAGGAATAAGGGTATAGAAGGTAAAGGAAATAGGGGAGGGGAAAGAAGAGGATGGGGAGGACGGGAGGAGGAGAAGAAAAGGATAGGGGTATAGAGAGTAAAGGAAGGGAGGGAAAGGGAGAGGATGGGAGGGATAGGGGTATAAAGGATAAAGGAAGAGGGGAGAGGGAGGGGGAAGGAAGAGGCTGGGGAGGATGGGACGAAAGGGAAGGAAAGGGAAAGATGAATAACGCGGAAGAAAGGAGGGAGTGAAGAGAAGATCCAAGAAGGAAAAGGAGGAGAGGCATATACTGAAGAAGACACGGGATGTGTGCGAAGAGGAGGCAGAGGAAGAAGGATAAAGGAGGGGGAAATAAGGGGAGATACGTATAGGGGAAGGAATAGAGAAAGAGAGGAGGGAAGCAGAGGAGAAGGAAGTGGAAAAGAAAAGGGATTAGAGCGAGAGGAAGGAAAGGAGAAAGAAGAATTGGGGTCTGAAGGAAGTGGGAGGATTTGCATGAGAAAAAATGTAGAGAAGGAGCAGGAAATGAGAATAATAGAAGAGGGAGAGGGGAAGAAGAATGGAAGAAGGAGTAAGAGGAGGAGGTTGAAGAACATTACGAGAGAGGGAGAGGGGGAGAGAGACAGAGACAGACAGACAAAGAAACAAACACATTCGTAGACATAGGGAGAGAGAGAGAGAGAGAGAGAGACATAGGCATATAAAGGAAGAAATAAGGGAAAAGAAAGGAAGAGAAGACACAGACGTATAGACATAAACAGAGAAAGAGAGAAAGAGACAGATAGAGACATAGGCATAAATAGACAGGGGAAGAGAAAGGCACATACATAGACAAGAGAGAGAGACAGACGTACACATAGACATATACAGCCAAAGACACAGATGTACACATAGACATATACACACAGAGACACAGATATACTTATAGACATATACAGACAAAGACACAGACGTACACATACAGACAGACACACAGACGTACAGACAGACACACAGACGTACAGACAGACACACAGACGTACAGACAGACACACAGACGTACAGACAGACACACAGACGTACAGACAGACACACAGACGTACAGACAGACACACAGACTTACACATACAGACAGAGACAGAGGAAACCATTCCTTAACCAGTCATGACCTTTTAGCAAATGTTATTCTATTCATCTCCTTTTTTATCTATTTATTTACCCACACACGAAGGATGAGTGGTTTCTGATTCGAACTCTCAACTTTTTTTTTTCTCCTTGTCTTTTACTTTCATTTCTCCTTATCTTCTATTTCCTTTTCTTTCTCTGTAATAGCACTATATTTTTTGCTAAGGTAAATAAGTAGATAAAAAAGAGGTGAATAAAATAAAATTGAGGGTGAAGAATAAAAACATAAACATAAAATGTTTATGTAAGATATAATCATGTTCATATAAGGAACAAATATATAAATATAGGTAGATAGATATGGATATCGATAGAGATAGAGATATTTGAAAGATCTAACGCCATCGTAATCTGTTAATCGTAAGTTAATGTTGATGATAAATAAGTAAAAAGCGAAAATATATTTTCAACCCATGTGTCGCAAAAATCGGATTTCTGATGCGTTGATGTTTTGCAACATTCGGCCAGAGTGTCTGTGTGAGAGAGAGAGAGAGAAAGAGAGAGAGAGAAAGGCAGAGAGCGAGACAGAAAATCGACAGAGACAGAGAGATCGAAAGAGCTAGAGAGAGAGACAGACAGACAGACAGAGGCAGAAGCAGAGAGCGAGAGAAAGGCAGAGAGCGAGACAGAAACAGAGAGACAAACAGAAAAAGACAGAGACAGAGAGATCGAAAGAGATAGAAACAAACAGACAGACCCACAGACAGACAGAGAAACTCACAGCGACACCCGCGGTTGATTCCCGTCAGATCCTGCTCGTCTATTGATCAACCTGTGGTCTAACTTGAAAACCCAGTTAGTTATTGATCTCCTAATGGCATTATGAGAGATTCTTGTTTGGGTTTATCGGGTTAACTTGCCAATCTCAGCTGGCTCTTGTGACACTATTGGTGGCGCCAGCTCGGGTTTGTACGGGCGTTTGTGTGTGTGTGTTTGTGAGAGATGGTAATAGAATGAGTGAGAGAGAGGGGGGTGGGAAGGAGGGAAGGAGGGAGAGAGAGAGAGACAGACAGACAGACAGACAGAGAGAGAGGGGATAAAATGAAGGAGAGGGAGAGAGAGAGGGAGGGGATAAAAATGAAGGAGAGGGAGGGATAAATGAAGGAGAGGGAGTGAGAAGGAGAGGGGGGTGGAGAGGGAGCGAGAGAGAGAGAGTGAAAGAAAGTGAACGAGAGTGAAAGGTAGTGAAAGAGAGAGAGAGAGGGAGAGAAAAAAGTGAGGGAGGAAGGGGGTACCAAACAACCAGAAAAAAACACAAACATAAAGAATAAAGACAAACGAACCAAAGACGCCAGACAAAGAAGAGGAAGAGGACAAGAGAGATACAATAAAAAAGTTAGAAGAATAAACCGAAATAGATTTTCTCTTCGTTGACAAGGGGGCGATGGTGGGGGGGGAGGGAGGTGTCAACAAGCCGTTCGCGAAGTTAGGCATCCGCGTGAAGACCGGATTCACAGAACTTTATAAAAACGACTCAATTTCGCTGACATTCGAAACTATCTCGTCAACAAGATTATAAATCCGTATATATTAGCGTTAATCATCTTACACGAACACTGGATTCATAGATTTTGAGAAAAAAAGTATATTCCCGTTTTGCATTAATTCAGAACAACTTCCCAGCGGAGATATGAACAAAGTCAGCGTAAAGATTAAGATTCGCGCGTGTTGAGAAAATGTTCCACCGATTCGCGAGATGATAAATTCGCTGTCGTGAAATTTGAAGACGGAATTTTGCGGGTACTAAAAAAAGATGAAATAAGAAGAAGCGGAAACGGATTCGCAGGAAATTTAATTCGCGGTCGTGATATTTGATATTCGCGCGAAGACTTAAGAGTCACTGGCGTCGAGGATTCGTTAGACAATGAAGTCGCCGGCGTGAAATTAGGAGACGGGATTCGTGGATGTTGAAAGAACTGTATGTTTCTCTCTCTCTCTCTCTCTCTCTCTCGTTATCGCTCTCACTCTCGCTCTCGCTCTCGCTCTCTCTCTCTCTCTCTGTCTCTCTCTCTCTCTCTCTCTCTGTGTGTCTCTCTCTCTCTATGTCTCTGTCTCTCTCTGTCTGTCTCTCTCGCTCTCTCTCTCGCTCTCTCTCGCTCTCTCTCTCTCTCTCTCTCTCTCTCTCTCTCTCGCTCTCGCTCTCGTTCTCTCTCGCTCTCGCTCTCTCTTTCTCTCTCTCTCGTTCTCTCTCTCTCTCTCTCTCTCTCTCTCTCTCTCTCTCTCTCTCTCTTGCTCTCGCTCTCACCCTCGCTCTCTCGCTCTCTCTCTCTCTCACTCTCACTCTCGCTCTCTCGCTCTGTGCGTCTCTCTCTCTCTCTCTCTCGCTCTCGCTCTCACTCTTTGTCTCTCTCGCTCTCTCGCTGTGTGTGTCTCGCTCTCTCTCTCTCTCTCTCTCTCTCTCTTCTCTTCTCTTCTTCTTCTCTTCTCTTCTTCTTCTTCTTCTTCTTCTTCTTCTTCTTCTTCTTCTTCTTCTTCTTCTTCTTCTCTTCTTCTCTTCTCTCTTCTCTTCTTCTTCTCTTCTTCTCTCTCTTCTCTTCTCTCTTCTCTCTCTCTCTCTCTCTCTCTCTCTCTCTTTCTCTTCTCGCTCTGTGCGTCTCGATCGCTCTCTCTCTCTCTCTCTCTCTCTCTCTCTCTCTCTCTCTCTCTCTCTCTCTCTCTCTCTCTCCTCTCTCGCTTTGTGTGTGTCTCGCTCTCTCTCTCTCTCTCTCTCTCTCTCTCTCTCTCTCTCTCTCTCTCTCTCTCTCTCTCTCTCTCTCTCTCTCTCTCTCTCTCTCTCTCTCTCTCTCTCTCTCTCTCACTCACTCACTCTCGCTCTCTCGCTCTGTGTGTGTCTTGCTAGAAAATTTATTCGCGGGTTATGAAAATTTTATATCTGCGCGAAACCAGGTGTTTGATTACAAAAAAAAAGTGAAAAAAAAAGTGCCACCGATTCGCGAGACAATAAATTCGCGTTTCCGAAATTGGACATTCACCTGATGCAATCGGATTCCCAAGTATTTTAGGAAAGTAAAAAAAAAAAAAAAAAAGTAGTCTATTTCTCAGACAAGATAATGAACCCATGTCCTTTTTTGAAGCTGCAACCCCCCGTAAATAACGGATTCACGGAGGCCTGAAGAAAGAAAATGGAAAATGAAATAAAACAAAACATAATGAATTCCTGTTGGACGCAGACATCGTTCAGGAAGTGGGTTGAGGTGGAAGGGTTGATGCCGAGGCTGTCGACTGTTGCTAATGGCGACGGTGCGGGAAAGAGAGGAGAGTAAGGGAAGGAGAGGAGGAGAGGAAGGGAAAGAGAGGAGGAGAGTAAGGGAAAGAGAGGAGGAGAGGAAGAGAAGGAGGAGGAAGAGAGGAGAGTAAGGGAAAGAGAGGAGAAGAGTAAGGGAAGGAGAGGAGAGTAAGGGAAGGAGGATGGAGAGAGTGAAGGGGAGGAGAGGAAGAGAGAAGAGTAAGGGAAGGAGATGGAGTGGAGGAGGAGAGTAAGAGAAGGAGGAGGAAGAGTGAAGAGGAAGGGAAGGAGAGGGGAGCAAGGGAAAGAGGGAAGGGAGGAGAGGAAGAGAAGGAGGAGGAAGAGAGAAGAGTAAGGGGAAGAGGGGGAGAAGGAAGAAGAGAGAAGAACAAGAGAAGGAGCTGGGGGGGAGGAGAGGAAGAGAGAAGAGCAAGAGATGAAGGAGATCGGGAGGAGGGATAGAGAGGAGGAGGAGAGGACGATAGAGCAAGAGGAGAAGGAGGAGGAGGATAGGAAGAGAGAAGATCAAGAGGAGAAAGAGATGGGGAGAGAAGAGGAAGAAAGGACGAGAGACGATTAAAGGGGGAAGAGAAGGAGATGAAGAAGAGGGAAAGAGAGGGAAAAGGGAGAGTCGGGGGAGGAGGAGGAGGGGGGAGAGAGGGGTGTTGCGGTGAGGTGGGGTAGAATAACAAAGGAAATAAGAAAGAACCGAAAAGGAGTAAGTATTTCCTTTCTGTTTTCAAGGAAATGGTTAGACAGACAGGCAGACAGACAGACAGACAGACAGACAAACGACCAAAACAACAGACAAACCAACAGATACATAAGAACGCCCAAGAATAAAGAAAAGGAGAGAGGGTAGAATTAATTTTAAAAAAGAATAAAAAATAAACAAAAAATAAAAAGAGACAAAAAAAAACAACAACAGGAAAGAGAAAGCCAAGAAGGAGGGGAATTGATTAAAAGAATCAACCCATCAACACTGGATTCAGTCGCCTACCCATTAAAAAAAAAAAATACCCAGAGAAGAATCCAGCGCTGTTTTCATTGAATCTTTGACGAGTTACATGGTCGACGTCATTTTATAGTGATGGTGGTTTTCCATCTTTTAAAAGGGATAGGCCTTTTTTCATGTTTTATCGTCTTTTTTTTTTTTTTTTTTTTTAAGATAGATGGATATATGGGCGGGTGGACAGACGAGACAAGGATATACAGACAGACAGGCAGACAGAGAGACAAATAAATGAATAAACGGACATACGATGAAAAAATATACGAACAGACAGGCAGACAGAGGGATGGACGGCCTTGCAAACCGACATACAGACAGCCATACAGACAGACAGACAGATATACGAACCGACATTCAGACAGACAGACAGAGACAAACACAGACAAAAACACAAGCATAAAAACCCGATTCACGCAAGGAAAGTATTCCAAAAAATAGATAAAATAAATAAATAAAAAACGCACAAATCATTTGCAAATCTTTATGACACATATGTTGGCCATTTTTTTTCTCTCTCTCCATCATTCAAAAGAGGAAACATATTTTCGCAATGGGCGTTAAATGGCGGTAATAATGCTAATTAACTCTGTTATTGATATCTGGGCAACAGTTGTATAAGCAATATCACTTCAATTTGTAATCGGGAACAAATTTTGGCGCAAATTAGCGAAAAGAGTCAATCCTTTTCGGACCAATTATTGAAATTTTGATGTAATTTAATTCATTCCAGATATGATTTCGTAATTCGTGAAATGATGACTAATTTTGTAATCTTATCTGATACGCTGATGAGGTGGAACTTGGGAGTCGTATGTATTTTGTTTTTGTTTTTCTTTTTTTGCCGAAAGTGTGTGTATGTGTGTGTGCGTGTGCGTGTGTGTGTGTGTGTGTGTGTGTGTGTGTGTGTGTGTGTGTGTGTGTGTGTGTGTGTGTGTGTGTGTGTGTGTGTGTGTGTGTGTAAGAGAGAGAGAGAGAGAGTGTGTGTGTGTGTGTGCGTGTGCGTGTGCGTGTGTGTGTGTGTGTGTGAGAATGCGAATGTGAATATGAATGTGAATGCGAATGAGTATGAGTATAAGTGTGAGTATGAGTGAGAGTATGAATGCGAATGTGAATGTGTATGTGTATGTATATGTATGTATGTATGCATTCATGTACGCACGTCTCTCCACACCGAAATCCACATTAGCGTATAAAACCTTCCTCCATCCCCCCCACCCCCCAAAAAAAAAAAGAAAGAAAGAAAGAAAAAAAAAAAAAAA
>NC_091590.1:6606496-6608996 GCF_042767895.1 Penaeus vannamei
AGAGGAGGGAGGGAGGGAGAAGGAGGTAGAGGGAGGGAGAAGGAGGTAGAGAGAGGGAGAAGGAGGTAGAGGGAGGGAGAGGGAGGGAGTGAGGGAGAGAGAGAGAGGGAGTGGGTTAGAAACAAAGATAGGTAGACTGTCAAACGAAGGCATAGATAATAAGAGAATGGGAGACGGAGACAGAGAAAAATGTACAGTAATAAGGTGTTAAGATAATAAAAGAGATAGAGAGAGAGTCAAACAGGCAGAAAAGCAGAGAAATAGAAATCATGGACAACCAAAGACAATTGAAATAAGTTATTGAGCAAATCATAAAATAGAAAATGCAATATTTAGAGAAATCTATGAACAATAAGCAAAAGGGAGCTATTCGGAATGCTTCATTGCAACATTACAAGACTTTCCTTGTGAAACATAACTATGTATTGTATTTCCTTTCATCCGTTATCTATATATTCATGTATTTCATGTATTTTCCTTACTTCTCTTGCCATCAGCTACCGTCAATATTACTTTAGTTAAAAGAAGAAAACTGCATTTATTTCGGATAGGCTAGTTACTAATATGACTATTCATTCTATGCTATAGATAGAGATTTCTTTTATTTTTTTCAATATTATGTATATTTTTTTCAATTGCTTTAGTTACTAATATGACTTCAGTCTATGCTATAGAAATGGATTTCTTTTATTTTTTCAAAACTTTATATATATTTTTTTACAATTGCTTTATCCTTTTTTTTTTTTGATAAATTGTGCAGTCCAACTCTCAGTTAAACCGCAGTCACACAGCTGTCAAACTGTCAGCCTGGCAGTAACAATTAGGTCCCGCACTCTAACAGTCACTCAACAATGACGCCATTGCTTTATCTGCCCAATTAAGGCACGGATACAAATCATTCTTCAAATGGCAGTTGTAGAGGAGAAACGGGATTACTAAATCCTACCTTTTGGGGAACATTTTTTTTTTTTTTTTTGGGGGGGGGGACATTTTTTTTTTTTTTTTTTTTTTTTTTGTCAATTAAAATCGATGAATGGGTTAAACAAAAGCAAATAGAATCAAATAATTTCCGAACGGATATAATTGAATCATCGAATCGCTGCAGAGAATAAGCGAATGAATTATACATATCCTCTTAGGTGAAATTCCTCTGGATTGAAATCACGGAATACATCACATCAAATTAAATCGAAATAAAAAGAATTACTAGGATTTGTAATTGACATATCGGACGAAATAGCGTAGGAAGAGAGGCATTTTAAGCCGATAATGCCAAAGTCTACCAAATTCGTCCTTATTGCGTGTAATTTGTCGAGAGGATGTCGGATGGCGCTATTATCAGATTGAGATAAATACAGAAAGTCCCTCCAACCCCCTTTGCACCCCCCTACCCCCCTACCCCTGCCCCCTCCTCCCTCAATCACAGCATCCCGTCTCTCTTTCTTCTGTCGCTCCTGCACCCCCCACCCCCCCACCCTACCTCATCCCCTCCCCAGACTCCACTCCCTCCCAGTGTCGGACAGCTGTGTTTCCACAACACAGCGAAAGAGATAAATAGAGACAGAGAAAGAGAAAGGGAAGGGAAAGAGACAGTGAGAGAGAGAGAGGGGAATGTTATTGAAGGAGAAAAAAATATATATAGAGAGAGAGAGATGAAAGAGAGAAAAAAAAAATATATATTTATATATAGAGAGATAGAGATACAGAGAAAGAAAGTTATTAAAAGAGAAATATAGACAGAGAGAGAAAGAGAAGGAGAGAAATCTTATTGACAGAGAAATATAGACAGAGAGAGAAAGAGAGCGAGAGAAATGTTATTGACAGAGAAATGCAGATAAATAGATACAGAGAAAGAGAGAGAGAGAGAGAGATAAGAGGATCTGGGTACAGAGATAAGCCTTGCATAAGAGACATCAAACGAATGACAAGTTCTGGGTAAAGACTAGAAAAAAAATAAATAGATGAAAAATAGAAAAATAAAAACCCGAGAACCAGAAGAAATATCTGAAAGGTAAGAGCAGGAAAAGGAGGAGGAGGAGGAGGAGGAGGAAGCAAGAGAAGGGGAGGATGGTAGGGGAGGGGAAGGTGGGAGGGGGGAGGGGGGGAGGGAGGTGAAGGGGTGCTGCAGTGTGAGGTACCGAGTGGTATCGATCTCGGTCCCCCGCCCACTCCCGCCTTACCTCCACCCCCACCCCCCACCCCCTCCGCACGGCAGCTGGAGTCGAGGTAGATGGGCGTGGTGAAGGTGCTGTCGGGTTTTGGTACTGCATGGGATCCGGGGAGTACCTGAGCTCTCCTTTTCCTTCTTTTCTTATGTCTCTGTCTGTCTGTATTTCTGTCTATCTGCTGTTTTCACTTTCTTTCTTTCTTTCTTTTTATTTCTCTTTTCTCTTTCTCTTTCTCTTTCTCTTTCTCTCTCTCTCTCTCTCTTTGCCTTGCCCTTGATTTTGCTCCTTGCCCTCTCTCTCTTCTCGTTCTCTTTGGCCTTTGCTCCTCTTCT
>NC_091590.1:6618996-6628996 GCF_042767895.1 Penaeus vannamei
GTGAGCGTGTGCTGAGTGTAATGCGGCGTGGCAGCTTTAGGGTGTGCGCAAAGTGTAGCTGGTCTAGGTGAAGATGCAGGGTGCGCTGCGCAGCCTGGAAGACCTGCTGCCTCCTCGTGCGCCACAATGAGGGAGGAGGAACCGCCAACAGAGCGGTAGCGACCCCCCCTGATTCTCCTTTGGCCCCCCCACTCGCTGCGCCCCCCCTCCCGCGGGCGGTCCCCTCCTGCCCGTGCTGGCCCCGCCCCTTGCGTTGCTCCCCGAGTCACCGCCGTCCCCAGCCCACCACACCCCGGGCCGCTAGTCTCCACGCCGCCCTCTCCACGCGGTGCTGCTACGCCGCCGCCACGCCGACCTGCGCCGCCGATCTGGCGTGTGTTCGGCTCCACCACCTGCTGCTGCTGCCGCTGCTGCCGCTGCTGCCAGCGTCCGGTAGTCGCTGCTGCATTACCGTGGTCGCAGTCTAGCAACGCGCCCGCCTCAGCCATGTCGCCCTCGGACAAAGGCCTGGACGAGCCGCGGCGCTGCCATGCTACGCAGACGATTCGCACCGTGTTGCTTTGAAGGCTTTCGGGGCAGCGAGGCTTGGCACGGACGTTTCCCTGCAGTATTTATGGGAAATACAAGCGAGCGACAGCACCACACAGCCAGTGCTTGGACATGACAGCGGTGCTGCGGGCTCTGGAAGAGGAGATCTGTGCTCTCTTGACGCTTCGCGAGAGCAGGTGTTTCCAGCAGCACCGAACTGTGCAGCTGCGAGTGACTGTTTTGGTGGTTTAGTCGACCGATTCGGTGGCCGCGTCAGCCATCTGTGAAGTGCATATGTATCCCGACGTCGTACTTCTAAGTGTGCAACCATAGCATAATCTCATGTGCATCTGTTTACATGATAACTAGCATTTTTACAAGTGCAATTTGATCTGTGTTACTTAGAATTTCTAAACCGACTTACTTACATCAGCTACTCTATGTACTTGTTTTATACACGTTTGTATATTGCCCGAAGCTGGGTCGTGCATAATCTAGCCTTGATTCCGTCTCTTTTTTATACGTGTGCATAATCTGTCGTGTACCTGATTTGTGTACTATAACGTCCACTCCCCTAGCCCTAGTCTGAAGGACGACCTCGAGAGGCTATTCCAAGACAGCGCACGGAAGGACTACCTCTCGAAGGTCCCCCCGTTCTCCCCCCCAAGGACTAGCTACCTCCTGCAGGGCTTTTTACCCGAAGTGATTCCTGTCCATTCTATCTTTCCAAACGTCCATTTAACTCGCCCGAGCTTCTCTCCGTCTTTTGCCCACGACGAAGGCCTTCTCATTTTGTAAGTGTAATATTTAGCGGAGTTGCCTTCTGTGCCACCTGCTGCGCCGCCCGCCAGACGCGGCCTGGAGCTCCACCTCAGTCAACCTTCTGCATAATGTACAGTGCCGTTCTGTGGAGTCGTCAGTAGGTGTTTTGTTGTCAGTGAAGAAAGCGTGAAGAAAAATAAGAACCACAAGAGCCGAAAAGAGAGCCGTCTTTCGCCCGGCGCTCGGAATGACTCACTCAGTGAACCTTTCGGTGATGGATGACCCCTTCGGCAGCGACGGGTGAGCGGCAAGCCTGCAGACCCGCCTGAGCGCCACCTTTTCTCCTATCGACCAGAATCCCTTATTTGAGACCATCTCGTCGAGAAAAGGTGTAGAGGACGGGCGCGGGCGTGGGCGTGGGCACGTGATGGTCGGGGCTCCTACTCGATGGGTCGTGTGGGCGCCCTTGTGGGGAGCATGAGTGGAGATCGCGTGACCCCCCGGGAGGACCCCAGCCCGCACACCGTCGTGGTGGTGGACGGCGGGAAGGATGGCGCTAGGACCTCCGTCTGGGAGCCCAAGGACCCCTCGGGGGCATGGACGGACGGCAAGACCCTCAAGGAGCGTCGAGACACGCTCAAGTGGGGCCTCAAGCTCTCCCTCGACACCGAGTCCAACAAGGACAAGGACGAGGCACTCAACACCTTCAGCACCAACGGCCTCACCAGTGCCAACGGCGCGCCGGGCATCAAGGGCCTCGGCAAGGAGGTAAACCCACAGCTCTTCCTCTCTCGTAGCCTAAGGAACCGTATCATTTGATCGTCTGGTCCCGTGCGATCCACCCTGTGTTGTCCCATTGCACATATTCTTTGCTACATGGCACTGAATGATTGGTCATATCTCTCGAGTATCACTATCCTGTCTAAATCACTGAGGCATCAATGTCATCAGTCAGTTGGTCTTCAGTTCCTTCTAAATTACAACCATTGAATGATACCAAACATTATTATACATTTGTTTCATCTGATGCTAACTGGTATCATGCATTTCTCAGCGGATTATGACATTTTTTTTAATAAGCTGACATGAAATATTCTGTTTACTGGAATTAATTTTGGGTCTCCAGTCATGTTTTACAGGAAAATGTTTGTCTTTTTTCTTTTTCTCTTTTCTCATATTCCTTAGTTTCTAGAACTTTGTATGAATTCGGTAGAAGATATAAATATTATTCGCTTTTAGGGGATGGCTGATCGCGTGTATTATGTAACTGTTTTTCTGCTGATATGAACTTATCGAGCGCAGACGATGAACATGTGATATTGTAGGTCTTACTCTCTTTCTCTCTCTTATTCTCTCTTCTCTCTCTCCCACTTTCTCTTTTCTCACTCCTGCTCTCTCTTTTACTCCTACTCTCTCCCTCTTTCTCTCTTTCTATCTCTCTATCTATCTATCTAACAATCTATCTATTTACCTATCTACCGATCTATCTACCTATCTATCTATCAGTCTTTCTCTGTCTGTCTGTCTGTCTGTCTCTCTCTCTCTCTCTCTCTCTCTCTCTCTCTCTCTCTCTCTCTCTCTCTCTCTCTCTCCCTCTCCCTCTCCCTCTCCCTCTCCCTCTCCGTCTCCGTCTCCCTCTCCCTCTCCCTCTCCCTCTCCCTCTCCCTCTCCCTCTCTCTCTCTCTCTCTCTCTCTCTCTTTCTCTCTATTTCTTTATCTCTCATTTGTTTAAGAAAATAGAAACCACAACAAAAGCTATTGTCTAGTTGGCAACACTGGGTCGTGTGCAAAGGGCCACTGTTCATGAAACAGATGGTGAAACATTGCATGCATCGTGATCATGTATCTTGTGGGGGGGGGCATATAACTTCTCTCTTTCTATCTATCTATCTGTCTCTGTCTCTATCTCTATCTCTATCACACACACACACACACACACACACACACACACACACACACACACACACACACACACACACACACACACACACACACACACACACACACATACACACACACGTACACACACACACACACGTACACACACACACACACACACACACACACACACACACACACACACACACACACACACACACACACACACACACACACACACACACACGTACACACTCTCTCTCACACACACATACACACATACACTCAAACACATACACACATACACTCACACACATACACATATACATACATACATACGTACATACATAAATGCATACAAACATACATACATACATATACATGCATATACACACACACAGATGAACACGTAATTAAATACATACATCCGTATTTACATACATACGAAGATATAAAATTGCATACATACACTGTATATACCATCGATATAAACATAATCACATACATACATACATGCGAACTTACATACATAAATACATACATACAGGCATACAAGTTCGTGTGTGTGTGTGTGTGTGTGTGTGTGTGTGTGTGTGTGTGTGTGTGTGTGTGTGTGTGTGTGTGTGTGTGTGTGTGTGTGTGTGTGTGTGAGTATGTGTGCATGTGTGTGTGTGTGTGTGTGAGTGTGAGTGTGTGTGAGTGTGAGTGTGTGTGAGTGTGCATGTGTGTGCATGTGTGTGCATGTGTGTGTGTGTGTGCATGTGTGTGTGTAAGGAAGCGAGCTCTTTCCTGGAGAAATGGTGGCTAAGCCCTTTAATCTTAGCCTGACTCTAAACCTTAATCCAATTTCCTCCTATTTCCCTTCCCAATTTCTGGTCAGTATTTTTCCTCTCTCTCCCCCCCCCCTCTCTCTCTCTCTCTCATATATATATATATATATATATATATATATATATATATATATATATATATATATATATATATGTGTGTGTGTGTGTGTGTGTGTGTGTGTGTGTGTGTGTGTGTGTGTGTGTGTATCTATCTATATATATAGATAGATAGATAGATATAGATATAGGTATGTGTGTGTGTGTGCGTGTGTGTAATATACTATATTCATATGTCTGTGTATGTGCGTATGTGTACGTGTGTGAGTGCGTTTGTGTTTACTTGAGTACGTCAGAATCCAAACCTGGAATCTGAACATTTTTAATAATGCAAGTTACACTGAGAGAAATCCCGCAGCAGTGGACGAACTTACACAGTCGACTCTTGAACTGACGAAGTGAAAGGGCTCAAGGAACAACTTTTATCAGCCCACACAAACACTTTTTTTCACTCATCTCCTTCCCTTTTCTTTCCTTTCTGCCTCTTCCTCTTCTCTTCTCCTTTTCTTTCTCCCCTTTCTCTTCTTCTCTTCTTTCCCCTCCCCTCCTCCTCTCTTTCGTCTGCTCTTCATTTCCCCCTCTTTCTGCTTTTCTCTCTTTCCACTCCCCCTTCACCCCACCCCTTGTCCTCTCTCTTCCCTCCTTCTCCCTTCCCCTTTCCCTGTTCCTTTCCCCTCCTTTCCCCTCCTTTCCCCCTTCACCATTTCCCTTTCTTCTATCCCACTCCCCTCCTCCTTCACCATATCGATCTCTGAAACTAAAAGAAAGAAAATCATTATTTTGTTGTTATTGTTATTGTTTTTATCTGAACACAATTTTCTCTACACTATATCTTCCATCTCTCTATTTATCACCCGTTTCTCTATCTATCTACGTATCTGTCTTTCTGTCTATCAATCTATCTATCTATCTAACTATATAACTCTCTTTCTTTCTTTATCAATCTTTATGCCTGTTTGTCTGTTTTTATACTTGTCTACATAGCTGTCTTTCTCCATCTATCTCTATTTATCTCTATCTATCTACCTACCTATCTATCTAACTATTTATCTATCTATCTACCTATCTATGTCTGTTTACTTGTTTACATACCTATCTATCTATTTATCTCTCATCTCTCGGTCTTTCCTTCCATTTCCTCTCCTTCTCTCCTTCCTCCTCCATCTATCCACCTACCTATCAACCTATCTATCCCTAATCTCCATACTTTGCATTAGATCCTCTCCTGTAACTTTTTCCCAATCACTAAAGTTCCTATTTATTTAGGGCTAGTAGGGGGGAGGGGGGAGGGGGGGAGTAATAGGATCCTGCTTAGCCAATCAAACATGATAAGCTGAATCCTAAGCCAGTTCATACGCATTCGTGCTGGCTTGCATCAGTCGCTGATTAAAAGATTTTGTGCGTTTATCCTGCTCTTGAAAGTGCAGGTGAAGGTGTGAAATGATGAGAGAGAGAGTGAGTGAGTGAGTGAGTGAATGTGGGTATGAGCATGAGAGAGCGTGAGAGAGGGAGAGAAAAAAAAAGAAAGAAAGAGAGTGAGTGAGTGTGCGTAAGAGCGTGAGAGAGAGAGAGAGAAAGAAAAAAAGAAAGAGAGTAAGAGAGTCAGTGTGTGAGTAAGAGTATGAGAGAGCGTGAGAGGGAGAGAGAGAGAGAAAGAAAAAAAAGAAAGAGAGTAAGAGAGAGAGTGAAAGAAAGATAGACATTGCTTATTGTAAAGCAATAACGAACACGACAGATTAAGCAAACGAAAATAGAGTGAATCAAATCCCAATTGAAACGTACACTTCCATTTTTTTTAATTCTACAATTACAAAGCATTAAGAGAAAAGAAATGAAGAAAAAAACACTTCATGAATATGGTATAAACAAGATGTTTTCAAGAAATTTAAAGCAAAAGTGCATATGATCCAAATTCTCGTTCCAAGACTCATCAGGATATTTGCATGTTGGAAAAAAAACAAGACTCATCAAGATATTTGCATTTTGAGAGAAAAACCGGAGACAGCGGCCATGTTTTCTTAAGAGGACTCGACGACGTATCATAACTCGCTATGTTGGAGTAACATGAAACAGCATATACGCAGAAATCGCCGATAATAACGCTATGATACAATCATTAATTGTCTATATACATTTTTTATAGTCGTTAAGTATTTATATACATTTTTACAATCATTAATTATATATATACTTTTTCACAATCATTAAATATTTATATACATTTTACAGTCATTAAATATTTATAGACATTTCTTAATCATTAATCATTCATATACATTTTACAGTCATTAAATATTTATATACATTTTTACAATCATTTATTATCTACATATATTTTTACAGTCATTAAATATATTCATATTTACAATCATTAATTATCTATATAAATGTTCACAATCATTAATCATCTATATGCATCTTCACAATCATAAATTATCTATAAACCTTTTTTTTTATTCTCTTCGTTTCTAATTTTTCATTCGCTTCTAATGATACTGATACGAACGAAAGATCGAGCTAAGTATATATGATAATCACTTTAATTAAACGAGGCTTCGGGATACACGAAGAGCAACCAAAACAAAATGAGCGAAAATAAAAAAAAAAAATAAAAAAAAATCATGTTTATTTTGGCAGTCTCTGTGGTTTCACAATTACCTTCCTAATTGCGAGCGTAGATTGGCCTCGGTGCAATCCTGTCTTGAGGTTCCGGTGCAGGGTCGTAATGATCAAGTAATTACCAGGTTAATTATGATATTGCTTCGGGTTATCTCCGTTCGGTTGTGGGTTCTAGATGTGTAAGTCCTTTTCTGTTTTTTTTTTTTTTTTTTTTTCTTTTTTTTCTTGGGTTATCTCCATTCGGTTGTGGGTTCTAGATGTGTAAATTCTTTTTTTTTTATCTTTTTTTTCTTGGGTTATCTCCATTCGGTTGTGGGTTCTAGATGTGTAAATCCTTTTCTGTTTTGTTTTTTTTATCTTTTTTTTCTTGGGTTATCTCCATTCGGTTGTGGATTCTAGATGTGTAAATCCTTTTCTGTTTTTTTTTTTTATCTTTTTTTTCTTGGGTTATCTCCATTCGGTTGTGGATTCTAGATGTGTAAATTCTTTTCTGTTTTTTTTTTTATCTTTTTTTTTCTTGGGTTATCTCCATTCGGTTGTGGATTCTAGATGTGTAAATCTTTTTCTGTGTTTTTTCTTCTTTTCTTGGGTTATCTCCATTCAGTTGTGTATTCTAGATGTGTAAATCTTTTTCTTTTTTTTTTTTTTTTTTTTTAGCTTTTTTTCTTGGGTTATTCTCCATTCGGTTGTGGATTCTAGATGTGTAAGTCCTTTTCTGTTTTTTTATCTATTTTTTTCTTGGGTTATCTCCTTTCGGTTGTGGATTCTAGATGTGTATATCCTTTTCTGTTTTTTTTTAATCTTTTTTTTTTCTTGGGTTATCTCCATTCGGTTGTGGATTCTAGATGTGTAAGTCCTTTCTGTTTTTTTTTTTTCTAATATTTTTTTGGGGGGTTATCTCCATTCGGTTGTGGATTCTAGATGTGTAAATCTTTTTTTTTTTTTTTTTCTTGGGTTATCTCCATTCGGTTGTGGATTCTAGATGTGTAAGTCCTTTTCTGTTTTTTTTTATCTTTTTTTTCTTGGGTTATCTCCATTCGGTTGTGGATTCAAGATGTGTAAATCCTTTTCTGTTTGTTTTTTTATCTTTTTTTTCTTTTTTTCTAGACCCTGTGTTGATTTTTCAATCCAGTTTGGAGTTCTGTTTGAACTTGCTCTCGAGGCTTGCGCTCAAAGTACGAAAAAAATCTGGATAAACTTTCTTTAATTTCCCCCTTGCCGAATTATTTGATGATTTCAATTTAAATCCTTTTTCTTTATCTTCTATTCTTCCTATTCCTGCTCCTCCTCTTTTTCATCTTCATCTTCCTCCTCCTCGTCTTTCTCCTTCTCCTTCTCCTCCTTCTTCTTTTTCTCCTCCTTCTTCTCCTCTTCCTCTTCCTCCTCTTCCTTCTCCTCCTCCCCCTCCTTTTTTTCCTCCTCTTCCTCCTTTTCCTCCTCCTTCTCCTCCTCCTCCTCCGTTTTCCTCTCCCACCTTGTTGTTGCTTCAGCACTAATGTCTATTACTCTCCATTATGCAGATGCGAATCTTCCGAAATAGCCTTAAAACCCCCTAAAATCTTTATTCTTTTTTTTTTCCTAAGTTGCAATCCGAGCGATGCAATTGTAAAAGCGACCGAGTGACTGAGCGGCTGGGTGAGATCAGGGCCAGCGGGAGTAAATATGTTGTATGAGCTGGCTGAATGGCTAATGTAAGTCAAACACGGCGTGTATTGACCGTAGACTTGTGCCTTTCAATTCATACCGGCTTTCATTAGGATCATTATTACCCAGTCCGTCTTAACTCTTGTGTTTATCCATTCCTCTGTAAAATATTTGCACTCGCATTTTTTTCTTCTCTCTCTCTCTCTCTCTCTCTCTCTCTCTCTCTCTCTCTCTCTCTCTCTCTCTCTCTCTCTCTCTCTCTCTCTCTCTCTCTGTCTCTCTCTCTCTCTCTCTCTCTCTCTCTCTCTCTATTCCCCCTCCTCCCCCCTCCCTCACCCCCACCCGGCTGATCGCTGAGATATCTGATTTAATGAGTTGGATCATTCTAATGATGTGTAATGGGGACAAAGAACACCAGATTCATACATACAAACATCGGAACTGCGTGCGGGCGTTTACTCTATGTGATTTGTATGTGTATTGTTTTATATGTTTATATATGAGTGTGCGTGTGAATATGTATGTAAGTGTGTGTATATTGATATATACATATACACTTATATACATGTACATAGATAGACAAACGTGTGTGTGTGTATATGTGTGTGTATGTATATATATATATATATATATATATATATATATATATATATATATATATATATATGTATATATGTATATATATATATATATATATATATATATATATATATATATATATATACATACATACATACATACATACATAGAAAAACAGACAAACAAAGACATATATACACCCAAAGAGAGAGAGATAAAAGATAACAAAAATAAACAGAAGAGAGATCAAACAGACAATACAAACAGCAATCGAGAACCGAACCGAGCCTTCACCGGGAGAGAGAGGCGGCTGCTTGAACACGTCGTCAGCATCGCCAGGGATCAACAGACGCAGGAAACGGGCGTGAAGAGAGGGAGAGAGAGAGAGGGAGGGAGAGATAGGGAGGGGGAGAGGGAGAGGGAGAGGGAGAGAAGGAGAGAGAGGGAGAGGGAGAGGGAGAGAGAAAGGGAATGAGAGAGAGAAGGAGGGAGGGAGAGAGAGAAAGGAGAGAGGAGAGAGGAATAGACAGAGACAGAGAGAAAGAAAGAGAGAGAGGAGAGAGTGAGACAAGAAGAAGAAGAAAGAGAGAAGAAAGAAGGGAAGAGAGAGAGAGAGAGAAATGAGAAAGAGAGAGAGAAGAAGAAAGAAATGAGAGAGAGAGAGAAACATGATGGCTGTCTGTGTCAGCGTTGGGTCAGGCACAGTTCGCGGAAGGCCGAGGCTGCGAGCCGCTCCACGTCCGCGTCGGCTCGAAGTTGGACTGGGAATGTGATGTGTTTATGGTCTCATTTCTTTGGATGTCTCTGTTGTGGTGTTTGGGTTATTCGTCGTTTTGTTGTTGTTGTTGTGTTGTTTTTTATCGTGTCTTGTCTTTCATTTTTTGTTGTTGGATTTTTTGTTTTTTGTTTTTGTTTTTATCGTGTCTTGTCTTTTCGTATTGTTGTTGTTGAAAATCAATATGGTGCGTGTTGACAGTTTGCAGGATATCTATTGTCGCGCACAGATATTCCTGTATACCACGCACACAGATCGTGCGTGCGTACACATACGCCTCCCCTCCAAACACACACGAGACACGCGCGAGCACGCACACACAAACAAA
>NC_091590.1:6646496-6661496 GCF_042767895.1 Penaeus vannamei
GTCCGTGTTGGCAAGAGAAACGGCAGGATATTAGATAAAAGAGGGAGAGGGAGGGAGGGAGGGAGAAGGGTAAGGGGGGAGGAAAGAGTGAATTAGAAGATAGAGAGAAAGAGAGATCGTGGGAGATAGGCTGGAGAGATTAGAAGCTATCGGAGGTCGTCTGACTAAAGGTCGTGTCGGTAGGGGGGTGGGGGTGGGGGGGGGGGTCTTCGTGACCTTTCTATTCTTTATTTTTCTGATCCATTTTTTTCTTTCTCTCTCTTCGCTTTTAATCCGCTACAATATAGATTGATAGATAGATAGATAAAGAGAGAGAGAGAGAGAGAGATAGGTTGGTAGGTAGATATGTAAATCTATAGATAGATCGCCATATAGACAAATAGATGAATAGATAAAGATAGGCATAGAAAGAGACCGAGAGATAGATAATTAGATAGATGGGAATATAAAAATACAGAAAGATAGATAGATAATTACATAGATAGATAATTACATAGATAGACAGATAGAAAGAAAGGTAATAAGATAAAGATCTAGACAGACTTAATCTTTACACATACTCTCCCTCGTCACTCTCAGTTTTAGCCACCAATCGACAACGTTTTGTCACCCGCTCTGTACTTTTGTTCTGTCTATTGCCTACCATCTATCAGCGCCTCCCCCCCCCCACCATTCCAGGCAATTCCAACCCCCCCCCCCCCATTCCAGGCAATTCCAGCTCGCGTCAACAAGGTTGGAATCGAGCCTACACGACGCCCTCCAGGAACCGGTCTTTCGGTTCTGTTGTTGTCTTTGTCGTCGTTATGGTCGTCCAAGCCCTTATTTTGTATTTTTTTCTTCTCTTGTCTTTTTTTCTTGTTGTTCTGCTTCTTCTTTCTTGTCTTTTCTATCTTCTTTTCGTTTTATTTCTCTTGCTTGTATTTTATTGTTCTGTCTTTTCTCCGTCCTCTTTTTCGTCCCATCATTTTCCTTTTATTTCCCTTTTTCCTGCTTCTTCCTCTCCTCTTCCTCCTCCTCCTCCTCCTGCAAGTCTTCCTCTTCCCCTTCTCTTCCTCCTCCTCCTCTTCTTCTTCCTCTCCCTCCTCCTGCAAGTCTTCTTTCCCTTATTGCTCTTCCTCTTCCTCTTCCCTTCTCTTCTTTCGCCCACGTCCGCTTTCCGACACTTGGACACAGGAGGCTGCTGCTGCTCCTCCCCCCCCCCCCCCGGCCTCTGCTGACGAAGGGATAAATTACATTCCTAACTACTTCTAATTATTCAGTTCTCTCCCCTTGAGGATCCTGGGACGCGACAACTATCCTTCTTCTTTTGAGTCTCTCTCTTTCTCTCTTTCTCTTGCTCTTGCTCTTACTCTCTCTCTTTCTCTTGCTCGTACTCTCTCTCTTTCTCTTGCTCTTGCTCTCTATCTCTTTCTCTTGCTCTTTCTTTCTCTCTCTCCTCCCTGTCTCTCTCTCTCTCTCTCTCTCTTTCTTTCTTTCTTTCTTTCTCTCTCTCTCTCTCTCTCTCTCTTTCTTTCTTCTCTCTCTCTCTCTCTCTCTCCCTCTCTCTCCCTCTCTCTCCCTCCCTCTCTCTCGCTCTCTCTCTCTCTCTCTTTCTTTCTCTTTACCTTGCTCTTGCTCTTGCCTTTTCTCCCTCTCTCTCTCTACAAACGGCCGTGTATGTATACATGTGAGTGTGTGTTTCCTTCTACACACACACACACATATATATAAACATACACAAAGATATAAACATAGACAGATAGACAGATAAACAATTAACTAGATATATTGACAGACACACACATACACCCACGTCCATACGCGCTTTCACACACTTTCCCTTTCCTTTCCTGCTTCCTCTCTCCGGATACCCTCTCCTTTTATAAAAATCTCTGGCAACATAGACTGAATTATTATTCTTTTTAGGCTCAGGATAATTGAAAAAGTTTCAGGGGGGTGAATCTGTCTGCGGTAGTTTTCTTTTTCTTTCTTTCTTTCTTTTTCTTTTATACTATTTTCTCTCTCTTTTTCTTTTAGACTGTTTTGTCTTTTTTTTTCTTTTTCCTCTGCCTTTCTTTTTCTTTTTTTTCTTTTTCTAATATTTTTTATATTTTTATTTTCTATTTTTTTATTGAATTTTTATTTTTTCCTTTTATTCTTTTCTTAATTTTTCCTTTTTTTAGCCCTAGAGGAAGAAATTTGATTTAGGATTTTCCCTTTGTTTTTTATTTCTTTTTAAGGGAAGAAGAGGGGAAAAAATAAAAAAATGAAATAAGAAAATGCCTTTATGAGTTTGTGGAAGGGAAGAGGAGACAGGAAGAAGAGAAGAGGAAGAATAGGAGAAAGAAGAAGAGGAAGAAGGAAACTGATAATTTTCGCGCTATTCCTAAATAATAATCTTAGCTAACGTATTTTTGTGCGGATTCAAAAAAAAATAAATAAAATAAAATCTCACACACCCCTATTTCCTTCATATTTCGAAAAATTATTCTATACCCACCTTTATAAAAAATAGATAAATAAAAAGAATTTAAAAAATCTAGTCACGTGCCATTATGGAAAAATCCTCTCACACCAATTTTCATTATATATATATATATATATATATATATATATAGAGAGAGAGAGAGAGAGAGAGAGAGAGAGAGAGAAAGAGAAAGAGAAAGAGAAAGAGAAAGAGAAAGAGAAAGAGAAAGAGAAAGAGAAAGAGAAAGAGAAAGAGAAAGAGAGAGAGAGAGAGAGAGAGAGAGAGAGAGATAGATTAGTCACGTGCCATTATGGAAAAATCCTCTCACACCAATTCAATTTTCATTAAAAAATAATAATAATAAAAAAAAGAGAAATTGACTTCACCTGATGACTGGAAACACAATCGCATAATGAGGGAAGGGTAATCACCTTTTCACGTACAGCCACTTAGTCCTTAATTACCACGTACGGAGCGACTAATGAGAGTACAGAAGTGAAGCGTTGAGAATTTCCTTACACATGTATATACGTACATGCACTAACAGTTGTGTACGTGCAGAAATACGTACATAAACGTGTCTGAACGGGGAAGTATAAATTCATGCAAATATTGAGACACATGTAAGAGATACGCAAATAAATGCATGCAAATATACGCGAACACGTGGAAACAAACAAGCATACACGTAATACACACAAATGCATATAAACACACTTGTGGAAATACAGACACATGCACTTATTGACATACAAACACACTCGTAAACACAAAAAGTTAAAATCCCCTTCCCCCACCCCCCACCCCCCACCTCTCTCTCTCTCTCTCTCTTTCTCTTTCTCTTTCTCTTTCTCTTTCTCTTTCTCTTTCTCTTTCTCTTTCTCTTTCTCTTTCTTTCTCTCTCTCTCTCTCTCTCTCTCTCTTTCTCTTTCTCTTTCTCTTTCTCTTTCTCTTTCTCTCTCTCTCTCTCTCTCTCTCTCTCTCTCTCTCCAGTTCCGTACCAACCATCATAGAGAGAGGACGTGACTTTTTTTCCCTCTGTGACCTGGTGTGACCTCAGTCTGCCAAATCACCCTGACAATGGGGCCCATAGAGACCTTTCGATTTCAAGTGAACGAGTGCGTGTTCATGAAATATCTGTGAAGATCCAAAGCTACTTACAGTGAAAGTGGAAAAGAACATTAATGAATTCAAACCAGATATATGTGTAGTTATGATAGGAATCTGTGCGGTCTCTACGCTAACCGCACCCAAGTAAATAGGTGAGGTCTGTTTGAAAAAGGACATTTCAGCGAATGATCTGACCTCAGAACACCTGTGTATACAATGGCTACCTGGGCCGGGTTTTCTCTGTTGACGGAGATGGACATCTCAGCAAGTGATACGAATACCGAGAACGAACGAACAAAGAAAAAAGAAAAAGACAATTGAGTAATGAGTCTCGTAGAACTTGTATCCCCCAGCCATATATGTGCCTATTTCAGAGGGGACACGAAGCTATGACACATGGGGACAAATACCGTTGGGTGTCTCAAGTGCTGAAGATGGCCCCCCTTATAACAAGACTAAAGGAGCCCTAGAATTAAGACTAGGTCGAAATATCTACGTACGCTGTAAGAATGAAGAAATTCTTAAACGTATAACCACGACCGGAGCGGCAGCAGAAATCCTCGAAATGAGCAGAGCTTATGGCAGAGGACACTGCACTAACCTCGTTGTGTTCGATGTCCCGAGGGAAATTGACACCAGTGAGGTCACCGAATACAATGAAAAGATTATACACGCTAAACGCATTCAATTTAACGGTAGAATGACACAGCGGATCATTATCACTTATGAAGGGAGAAAATCCCCCAATCCATAAAAATGGAGGGTATGGCACCTTTCAGGTGCGCGTCTTCAAATCCTCACCCCATTTTGCGCCAACTGTTCCAGATGGGGGCGGGGCACGCGCCTGTCCCCGCGAGAGCCGCGCTGTCGGTACTGCATGGGCCGCTCACAGGAGCAGGGAGTGCGCCGAAAAAATCGCACAGGTAATCGACTCCCAAGGAAATGTGCCAATTGCAGACTTGAACATAATGCAAACTCTCCATTATGTGCATACTATCCAACGATAGAAAAACAAAATTGACAAAGAAACAACAGGCTGTTCTGCCTTCTCGCAATCCAAGCCATTTCTCGTCTTAACGATGAGGCCGAATTCCCCCAGCTTGGGAGGAAAAAAATGAGGTATGCTGAAAGTAAAATCTCTCCAGCCGTACTATCGGCATCAGCCTGCCCAGCGCCAGCCTCAAGGTCTGCTTCAGCCCCTTCAGTGCCAGCTTCACCTTCCAGCGCCAGCGCCAGCTTCAGCTCCTGTTCCAGCGCCAGCGCCAGTTTCAAGGTCTGCTTCAGCCCCTTCAGTGACAGTTTCAGCTCCTGCTACTTCGGCATCGACTTCAGAACCTGCTTCAACACTGACATCGCCACATCTACTCCACATGTCTCAGCACACAGCGCAGTTCGGCTTCTGCACCTGCTTTAGTGCCATCGCCGACTCCACAGGGAAGACAGGACCTACTGCAAATGCTGATCATGATGCAGCAACAATTTGCTCAACAATTACAATTTCAGGAAAAAATGTTTTCAGTGCTCTTTGGACAACGGTTTACCCTTCTACAACCTGTAGAACTTGAAAATCAGGTGACAAATGATGGCCCACAGTGACTTTAAGTGTACCACAATGGAATATCAAGAATTACTGAAACATTGTTCATTTTTGTAAAATCGTGTATGTATTTTTTTTTCAGTTATTAATATATAACAACAAGGTGAGCACTAAGGTGCAGCCCTTCAGGCATGTATACTTAATGTTTGACTTTGGCCCTCAAGTCAGTATAAGTTCAGCCAGATTGGGTAGATGCTCGGCCATCTTTCCCTGGCTTTTACAGGGCATGTAACCTGCCTGTAAATAAATGTTTTCAAATCAAATCAAATCTCTCTCTCTCTCTCTCTCACACACACACACACACACACACACACACACACACACACACACACACACACACACACACACACACACTCACTCACTCACTCACTCACTCACACACAGAACACATGCACCTCTCTCGACGCTCGGCTTCACTCTAACGGGGTCGGAACGAGAGACCCTCCTGCAGAAGGAGAGAGAGAGAGAGAGAGAGAGAGAGAGGAGAGACGACGGGCGGGCATCGCGAAACCTAATTAACGGTGGCGGAGATGAATAATAAATAATCGGGCAGTTTTCTCCATCTGTGCGAGGCAGGCGAGCACTCCGCATCCACCGCCGGGCTTCCGCTATCGTATCTGATCGGGTGGCGAGGAGGGGGTAGGGCGGGGGGGGGGGGGGGTCGTTGTTCAGGGGGATGTGTCTGTCATTTGTTTGTTGTTGGTGGTGGTGTTGTTGTTGTTGTCATTATTGTTGTCGTTATTGTTGCTGTTATTGTTGTCGTTGCCGTCGTCTTTGTTGTCGCTGTTATTGTTGTTATTGTCTAAGTTGTTGTCGTCATCGTTGTAGTTGTTGTCGTTGTTGTTGGTGGTTCTTTTTTCCGGGAGAGAGGGAGGGAGAAAGGGAGTGGGGAGAGGTGAAGAGGAATTGGAAAAGAAAGATAATAGGAAAGAGAAAATGGGAGAGACAGAGAGAGGGCAAATGAGACAAGAGAGAACGAGATAGAACGAGAGGAAGAGAGAGAGAAAATCACCTCAGAACACCCAAAATGAATATGTATAACCAGATTCCTTCCCGATACAGAGAACGTGATACGGACTTACATATTCATCGCCACCTTCTTCCGTGTATTTAATCTGACCGTTAGCATAATGTCCAAAATGGTATTCCAGGACAGGTTATGCTAATCATTATTGACAAGTAGCTCGCACTATCTGGCATTAACACCGGCATAACAGCATCATTTTCAAAGGCGCTGCTTATAGATAATGACATGGTGCCGAAATGCGTGGTCACTGTACCCCCAAAACAACATAGATAAGCCGTTCTTAGGCATGGATACGGTATCTTTTCTAAGAAATAACTGTGGTATCGAGAGAAAGCACTTTAGAAGCCACGGTGTTAAGAGTGTGGAGATTGAAGTCAAAGTGTCTTGAAGTCACGGTGAGGGATGGGAACGAAGATAGAAGATGTAAACAAAGTGTCTAGAAGTCACGGTGAGGGATGGGAACGAAGATAGAAGATGTAAACTCGGAATCCTGAAAATAAAAATACCAGTGATACAAACACGCCAGCGAAGGAAACAAACACACCAGCAAAAGACACAAACACACCAGATTAAGATACAAACACACTGGGAAAAGACACAAACACACCAACAAAAGACACAAACACACTGGGAAAAGACACAAACACACCAGCCAAAGACACTAACACACCAGCAAAAGAAATTCACATACCACCCAGAGAACCAAACACTCCAACCAAAACACAATCAAAACATACAAAGCCACTCCCACAGCCACAGAAAGCTGAAGACCAAAAAACAAAAAACTAAATCCTCCCGAAGAATCCAACACAACACCCACTTTAAGACGAAGATAGAACGCGAGAGCCTCAGACGTCTGCAATGTCGCAATTAACACTGTTGTTGGCGCTTCCACTCCCGCCGCTGCCTCATCCTCCAAGGACCCGGATGTGATGGACCGCCCTTCGTTACCCTCTTGTTAGCCTCGAGAGACAACAGACCCGACTCCGTTAAGACCGGGCTTATGCGGCACTGTTGTGACGGGAGGAAAGTCCATCGCTGCAAACGACGTAGCGAGGCCACAAACAGAAGTGATAATGGTCGTTTTGGCTGAGGAAGGTTTTGTCCTTGTTAGGCTTGTTGCAAGGGGAGGGAGGTATGTTGTTTTAATGCAAAGGGGGGGAATTTTGGTTGTGTTTTTGTTAGTGTGATTGCAGTGGGGGTTTTCGTTGGTGCTTCTGGTGCAAGAAGGGGAGAGAGTCTGTTACTCTTTGATAGGGTTGTTACAAGGGGGAAGGGGTGGGGGAGGTTGTTCCATCATTGCAAAGTGGTGAAGCTGCTTCTCGTCATTGCAATTAAAGTTTATTGTTATTTCATTGCAAGGAGGAACGTCTGATGCTCTCGTTATGGCAAGGGGAAAGTGGCCGTTCTTTGTTCCCTCTCACCGCTAACTCTCTAGCTTCCTTTCCCCTCCTTTCTTTTCTTCCTAATTCCCACTCCCTTCTTTCTTCCCTGATTTCCTCTCCTTTCTTTCCTCCCCAACTCCCTCACCTAACTCCCTAATTCCCATTCCCTCCATTCTTTCCTCCCTAACTCCCTCTCCCTCCCTCCCTAACTCCCTTCTCCCTTCCTTTCTCCCAACTCCCTTTCCCCTCCCTTCTTTCCTCCCCAACTCCCTCTCCCCTCCCCAACTCCCTCCCTTCTTTCCTCCCTCCCTCCCTAACTCACCCCTTCCTTTCCTCCCCTCCCTCCCCTCCCTTCTTTCCTCCCCTTCCCCCTTTCCCCTCCCTCCCTAACTCCCTCTCCCCTTTAACCCTCGCGCACTTAAGTTCTCGCTTCTAAGGTTCAGTAAACAAGACCTCCATATTACGAGCTTCTTGGTAATGCGACAGTTAACGATGTTACTTAAGGAGGTCGATGTAAAAGGTAAAAGAAAGAGAGAGAGAAAAAAAAGGCAAAAAAGTGTGTGTTGAAATATATATGCTCCTTTGTGGTGGTATTTTTCTTTTTCTTTTTTTTGTGTGTTTTATCTTTCTTTATAATGGTTTGATGTTGTTTATTTCATTTTGATATGAAGTTGTGTATCTATATATTTTTATCTTTTTATGTGTGTTTTGTTGTATTTTTTTTTCTTTTTTTTTTTACGTGGGTATATACAGAGAATTCAAATAAAAATTCACGCTTACACAGTACAAAAGATAATCATTTATAGCGTCTTTCCATTTGTGGATTTATCTATTTCATGTTTGATGGTTAGTTTTTTTATGTCAATCGTTTATATATACACACACACACGCACATACATAAATGTATATATATATATATATATATATATATATATATATATATATATATATATATATATATATATATATATATATATTTATATGTATGTATATGAATATAAATTCTTTCCCTCTAATTCTCCCCACCCCCGTCGTTCTCCTCCTCCTTTCTCTCCCTCTCTCTCTCCCCCCTCCCTCCCTACCATCCTCCCTCCCTTTCTTTCCCTCCTCTTCCTTCCTCTTTCCCTCCTCCACTCTTCCTTCCCTCTTCTTTCCCTCCCTCCTTCTCCCTTTTCTTTCCTTCCCCCTTTCTTTCCCTCCCTCTTTCCTTCTTCTCCCCTTCCTTTCCTTCCCCCCTTTCTTTCCCTCTCTTCCTCTTCTGTTTCCTTCCCTTTCTTTCCTTCCCTCTTCCTTCCCCCTCCTCCCTTCTTCCTTCCCTCCTTTCTTACTCCTTCCTTCCTTTCTTTCTGTCTCTTCCCTCCCTCTATCCCCTTCCCCCCTTCTCTCCGCTATAATCACCACCAGGCATCATCTTCGAATCCGAATCTGATTAGACCCAATCAGGAGTCGCCGAGTCCCTCACCTGCGACACCAATCTTCAGGTGTCGAGTGCCATTCCCTCAATCCAGAAGCTGATTAGACACCTTAATCAGGAGTGGCCGAGTTTTTTTTTGCGACACCAATCTTCAGGTGTCGAGTGCCATTCCCTCAATCCAGAAGCTTCCACCTTTAATAAGTGGAGTTTTTTTTATTTTTGGGAGGAAATGTTTTTGACGTTTCCTAACCAAAGAGAAGGAGGGAAAGAGAGAGGAGTGATGGAGGAGAAGAAAGAGAGGGAAGGAGAGAGAGCGAGGGAAAGAAAGAAAGAGAGGAGTGATGGAGAAGAAAGAGAGGGAAGGAGAGAGAGGGGGAGAAAGAAAAAAGAATGAGAGAGGAGTGATGGAGAAGAAAGAGAGAGGGAGAGAAAGAAATAGAGAGAGGAGTGATGGAGAAGAAAGAGAGGGAAGGAAAGGGAGAGGGAGAGAAAGAAATAGAGAGAGGAGGTGGGTTGAAGGGAGAGTGTGGGATAGGAGGATATAAAAAAAGAAAGAGAAACATAAACAGAAAGCAGGAGGGAATGAAAAGGGAAGAAGGAAGCGACCAAAGAATTAAGGAGAGAGGGAGAGAAAGAACATCAAATACTTTACTCTTTCAATGGCTCTCTTACCTAATTATCATTATTTTTCAACGATTTCTTTGAGAACCTTGAATCAGTCATTAATTATCATGTTTTGTTGTAGTTTTTTTCTGTTGTTTTCTTTCTTCATTTTTATTCCTTGTCTTCGATCGGTAGTTTGTGTCCAATTCATAATTTATCTAGAATAATTTGTGATCTGTTCATGTTGTTCTCCGTTCCTTCCATGTTCTTCTATTTCTTATGCCTTCTTTCTCTTTCTTTCTTTTTTTTTTTTTTTTTTTTTTTTGCTATTTTATCTATCAGTCTGTGTTGTTCTTACATCTTAAGAATTTCTCTCATCTCTTTCTTTCACCGTCTGTTTACCTTTATTTCTATCTCTCCATCTCTCTTCCCTCTTTGTGCCTTCTTTATTCCCTCCCTCCCTCCCTTCCCTTCCTCCCTTCTCCTTCCTTGCTTCCTTCCTTCCTTCCTCCCTTCTTAACTTCCTTGCTTCCTTCCTTCCTTCCTTCCTTCCTTCCTTTCATCTCAACCTCCCCCCCTCCCCCTCCTCCCCTCCCTATTTTTCAAAGCCATCCCATCGAGTGACGCAACGCATCTGGCTCCTCCCACTTTCCCTCTGTAGCTCCGCCCCTCCGCTGTTAAGCCCCTCCTCCCGATCCTGGGTCCGTGGCGCGGTCTCCGACACGTTTCCAGCCACTCACTTGCAAGGTCAGACGGTAAGAGCAAGAGAGAGGTGGGCGTGGTCAAGATATACGGCGTAGATAGATATGAAAGAGAGAGAGAGAGAGGGGGGGGGGGGAGCGAGAAGGAGAGAGAGGGGGGGAGGGGGGAGGTCAAATTATACGGCGTAGATAGATATGAAAGAGAGAGAGAGAGAGGGGGGGGAGAAAGAGAGAGTGGGGGAAAAAGGCCAAAATATACGGCGTAGATAGATATGGAAGAGAGAGAGAGGGAAAGGGAGGGAGAAGAGAGAGTGAGGGGGTGGAGGGAGAAGGAGAGAGAGGGGGAGAGAGGTCAAAATTTGATGGCGTAGATAGTTATGAATGAGAGAGAGTGGGGAGGAGGGGAGGGAGAGGGAGAAGGAGAGAGAGAGAGGGGGAGGGGAGAGGTCAAATATACTATGTAGATAGATATGTCAAAATATACGGCATGTGAATCAGATATGAAGAGAGGGGGGGAGAGGGAGAGAAAGAGAGAGAGAGTGGGGGGAGAGGCGAGAGAAAGAGAGAGAGAGAGAGAAATAAACCAAGATGGCCAGAGAGATCATTTCATTTCTTTTCTTTACTTGCATCTCTCTTTTTTTTTTTTTTTTTTTTTTAGTCTTTTCTTTCTTTCTTTTCATTTAGTTATTGTTCTAAAACGTCGAGATTTTTTTATGTTCTTTTTTTTCATTTCTTTTACTCAGACACTCTTGGCTTTGTCCAATCACAAGCCCTCCAGTTCTCCCGCTTTACAAAAGGCTCCGGCGACAGCACCCCCCCCCCTTCTCCCCCCCTCCTTCCCCTTCCCCTTCTCCTCTTCCCTCCCCCTTCTCCTTCCCCCCTTCTCTTTTCTTTTTTCTCTTTTCCCTCTCTTCCCTTCCCCTTCTCTTTTTCTTTTTTCTCCTTTCCTTTCTTCCCTTCCCCTTCTCTTTCTCTTCCTCCTCTTTTCCCCTTCTCTTTCTCTTCTCTTTCTCCCTCTCTTATTCCCTCCCCCTTTTTCATTTTCTCTTCCTCTTCTCCCTCCACCTCTCTTCCCCTTCCCCCTTCTTCCTCTCCTCTTCCTTTCCCCTTCCCCCTTTTTCCTCTCCTCTTACCTTCCCTTCAACTCCCCCTTCAATTTTCTTTTCTCTCGTCCTCTCCTCTCCTCTCCACTTTCTCTCTCTTTCCCCCTTTTTTTCTCTTGTCCCTTTTTCTTAACCCTTCTTTCCTCTCTCTCTCTCTCTCTCTTTCTCTTCTTCCATCTTCCTTTCTCCCCTTTCCCTTTTCCCCTTTCCCCTTTCTCTGTCTCCCCTCTCCCTTCTCCTTTTCAGTGTCCCCATTTCATTTATCACCTCTTCTGTATTCCCATTTCCCTTATTCCCTCTTCTTTCTCTTCTTTCCCTTATTCCCTCTTCTGCCTCCTTCTTTCCTTTCTCTCTCTTAATCTCCCCACTTCCTTCTCCTGTTCTGTGTTCCCATTTCCCTCATCCCCTCTTCTATTTCCCCTCCTCCTTTTCAGTGTTCCAATTTCCCTTATCCCCTCCTCTCTCTCCCCTCTTCCTTCTCCTCTTCTGTGTTCCCATTTATCTTATTCCCTCTTCTATCTCTCCTCTTCCTTCTCATTTTCAGTGTCCCAATTTTCCTTATCCCCTCTTCTGTCTCCCCTCTTCCTTCCCCTCTCCCCCTCCTCCCCATCTCAACCCCACCATCTCCCCAACACCAGGAATGATGCCCCTTGTTCGTTTTATCTCCCCGACCACTTTAATGAAAGCAATCCCTCCTTCCCCTTCTCCCCTCTCTTCTTTCTTGTCCTTCCCCCTTCCCCTTCTTCCCTCCTTTGACACCCTGATGTAGAGGATCATCTATTTGGCCCAAAAATGTCCTTTTGAAGATAATTCCCTCACTACGACAGCCTCTCTCTCATTTTCTTGTTCCTCTCAACAGGGATCTCTCTCTCTCTCTTTCTCTTTTTCTTTTTCTTTTTTTCTCTTTTTTTCTTTCTCTTTCTCTTTCTCTTTCTCTTTCTCTTTCTCTCTCTCTCTCTCTCTCTCTCTCTCTCTCTATCTATCTATCTATCTATCTGTCTATCTCTCTATCTCTCTTTTTCTCCCTCTCTCTCTCTCATTCCCCTCGTCCTTAGGCAGGGATTTTGCAGATGTCTTGCAAGTTGCTTTTCTTCCTGCAAGATTTCAGAGGGTGTAGATGGGGAATTCTTGTTTATATTTTGTTTGTCATTTATCTTTTTTTTAATCTTCTGTCAATCGTGCAGGACTGTTATCATTATCGTTATCATTATCATGTTAAATTCGTTACTGATGTGTGAGAGGTAGGTTCTTTGTAATGGTAAGTAATGGTAAGGTATGCTAACAGTATGCTAATGACGATATTCTCTCTCTCTCTCTCTCCCTCCCTCCCTCTCTCTCTCTCTCTCTCTCCCTCTCTCTCTTTTTCTCTCTATCCGTTTGTTTCTCTTTCTCTTTCTCTTTCTCTTTCTCTTTCTCTTTCTCTTTCTCTCTCTCTCTCTCTCTCTCTCTCTCTCTCTCTCTCTCTCCCTCTCTCTCTCTCTCTCTCTCTCTCTTTCCTTTCCAACATTGGATTTGTGCCAGATGTCGGAAGTACTCAAATACTGGTATGATTGTAATTATGTCAAACCCTTTCTTCATCTTTTTATCTATCCGTTCTTCTATTTGCCTGTTTCTGTCTCCATTTGCCTCACTTTCTGTGTGTGTGTGTGCGTGTGTGTGTGTGTTTGTGTGTGTGCATATATATACAGTGTATATCCCTTCCCTACATGCCCCCCGTTTATTTTTCTCCCTCTCATCTCCCTCTTTTTCCCCTTTCTTTATCTACCTCATTCTCCCCTTTCTTTTTCACCCTCCCATCTCTCTCTCTTCCCACCCTTTCTTTTCCTCCCTCCCATCTCCCTTCTCCCTTTCCCCCTCCTCCCCCCCTTTCTCTCTTATTTCCCTCCCTTCCTCCCCCCCCTTTTTCTTACTCTCCCATCTCCCTCTTTTCTCCCCCCCCCATGTCTCTTACTCCCTCCCATCTCCCTTTTCCCCCTCCTCTTCCCCTTTCTCTTACTCCCTCCCATCTCCCTCCCCCTTCTTCATCACCCTCCCATCTCCCTTTCCCCCCTCCTCCCCCTCCTTTCTCTTACTCCCTCTCATCTCCTCTTTCTCCCTCCTTTTTCCCGAAAAAAGACTCGAGAGAGAGAGAGAGAGAGAGAGAGAGAGAGAGAGAGAGAGAGAGAGAGAGAGAGAGAGAGAGAGAGAGAGAGAGAGAGAGAAGTCAGGGCCGCAGTCTTTCGCGGGCAATTTCTTTGACCTTCAACATGGCGGACAGACAATTTGTTGGCGCTCTGACGGATGGTAAAAAAGCCCTGGGGGAGGGGGAAGGTGCCACGGGGGGAGAGTGGGGAGGTGCCATGGGGGAGAGGGAAGGGGTGGTAACACGGGAGGGGAGGGGAGGGGATGAGTCGCCATGGGGGAGAAGGGAGGGGTGCGGACGGAAAGGAGAGAATGGGTGAGCACTGGGGGAGAGGGTGGGAGTGCCACGGGGTAAGAGGGGGTGCCACGGGGTAAGAGGGAGGGAGGGGTGCCACGGGGGGGGAGAGGAGGGGAAGGGGGCTGCCACTCCCGGGAGAGCGCGTGGAGTGGAGTCAAAGCCCACGTTGTTTTTTTGCTTCCGGTAATGTAATGTAGAGAAAGTGGAGTTGAGGTATTCACATTGCAGGCGCATTTAGTGTGATTGCTCGCTGGGTGTTTTACGTGGGTTAAGGGGGGAGGGGGACGGGTTGGGGTCGGAGGGGTTGTGTGTGTGTGGGGGGGTTAAGGGGGGGACGGGTTGGGGTCGGAGGGGGTTGGGGGTGGTGTGGGGTGGGGGGTGAGTTGTTGGGGTTATTTGTGTTTGTTCGTGTGACTGTGGATGTATATATTTAATTTTATTTGTGTGATATATATGTGTATGTGCATACAGGCTGTGTGTGTGTGTGTGGGTGTGCGTGTGTGTGTATGCGCGTGTGTGTCTATATTCGTATGAACGCACACACAAATTCACACAAACACATGTACATAAATACCTCATTAACTCAGGCACTTATTAGCAGCATTCATTTCACTTCTTTCTTCTTTCCCTTCTTTCTTTTCTTATTCCCTTTTTCCTTTAGTCATTTCCCAATTCTTTCCTTTCTCCCACCCTTCCATCCTCCTCTCCCTCCTTCCTCCCACCCTTTCTCCCTTCCTCCTTTCTTTCCTTCCTTCCTCTCTTCCTCTCCAAGTGAAAGGAAAAGAGAGAACGAGAGAAAGAGAAAGAAAGAGAAAAAGAACGAGAGACAGCGCGAGCGAGTGAACGAGCGAACGACCGAACGACCGAACGAGAGAAAGAGAGGGAAGCGAGAGAAAGAGAGGGAAGCGAGAGACAGAGAAGAACTGTAGTCAGCAGTCGGCCTTCTCATGTCGCCTCTTTCATCCGATATCCGAACAAAAAGGGGAATTAGTCTCGAATGGCCGAGTTTCCCGCCTGTTCCTGATTATTATAGGGTTGTTGTTTTCTGTATCTTTATCTAGCTATATCTCTTTACCATTTTCTGATGGTTTATCTATCTTTACCTTTCTCTGTCTATATATCTTTACCCTTCTCTATCTCTATTTTTATCTATAGTTAAATCTCATTATCTGTATCGATCTCTTATCGGAAAAGG
>NC_091590.1:6668996-6688996 GCF_042767895.1 Penaeus vannamei
CCTCACCTTCGATCTCATCCTTGACCTTCCCCTCGACCTCATCCTTGACCTTACCCTCGACCTCACAATCGACCTCACCCTCGACCCCGCACTGGTGGAGTTTGTGGTTATGGAGTGACCTGACTCGGTAATTAGCTTCGTCAGTGCTGGGATTGAGTTGGATTCTGAGGTGGAGGCTCAAGGGTGGGGGGAGGGAGAGGGGAGGGGAAGGGAGATGGTGGCTAGGGTGAGGGGAAGGGAAGGGAGATGGGAGAGGGGAAGGGAGATGGTGGCTAGGGTGAGGGGAAGGGAAGGGAGATGGGAGAGGAAGGGAGGGTGAGGGGAGGGGAAGGGAGGTAGATAGGAGAGGAAGGGAGGGATGAGGGGAAGGAGATGGTGGCTTGATGGGAGGGGAGGGGAGGGGAGATAGGAGGAAGGGAAGGGAGGGGGTGGGGAAGGAAGGAAGGGGGGGGAAGGGAGGAGATAGGAGAGGAGGGGGGGAAGGCAGATGGTGGGAAAGGAGGAGATAGGAGAGGAAGGAAGGGAGAGGAAGAGGAAGGAGATGGTGACGAGGGAAGGGAGGAGAGTATGAGCAGGGGAAGGATGAGAAGGGGATAGGGAAGGGAGGGAGATGAAGAGGGAGAAGGAGGGATGGAAAAGGGAGACGGAGTAGAGGGAGGAGGAAGAAGAGATGGAAGGAATGAAGAAGGAATAGGAAAAAGATAGAAGGGAAGGAGAGAAGCGAAATAGAAGGGAAAGGAACAAGGGGATAGTCTATTGGAAAAGAGGGGGGTATGGTGATTAGGAACAGAGGGAGAGGAAAAGGAGGCAGAGGAGATGGGAGAAAGGGAGAGGGGATAGGGTAGGGTGGAGGGTTGGTGGACAGGGGGGGATAAGGATTCCAGACCGGTGGGAGATAGGATTGAGGATTGGGGAAGGATATCAGGCTATGGAATAACGGCGTTGTTGTTGTCCTTCTTCCTGTTTCTCTCGTTTTCTTTATGTCTGTCTCTCTCTCTCTCTCTCTCTCTCTCTCTCTCTCTCTCTCTCTCTCTCTCTCTCTCTCTCTCTCTTCTCTCTCTCTCTTTCTCTCTCTCTGTTTCTCTCTCTCTCTCTCTCTCTCTCTCTCTCTCTCTCTCTCTCTCTCTCTCTCTCTCTCCTTCTCCCTACCTCCTCTCCTCCTCCTTTCCTCTTCCTCCTCCTCCTCCTCCGCCTCCCTCTCCCTCCTTCCCTCCTCCCCCCTCTGGCCCGCTCCCTCCTCCTCCCTCTCGCCCTCTCCCCCACCACTTTTCTTCTATTTTTACGGGAGAAAGGGGGCGAGGGCACCAACACCCAAAAATAATCTTTAAAAAAATGAAAATAATTTGTAAAAATGCGCCTAAGAAAATCCAAAGCTTTAGGTGCGCCTATTTTAAGCTACCCCCTCCCCCCTCCCCCTCCCCCTACCCCTATGCTCACCTCCTGAATGAGGCAAGCAAGGAGGCAAGAAGGAAGATTTAGGAGGGAGGGAGAGGGAGAGAGAGAGAGAGAGAGAGAGAGAGAGAGAGAGAGAGAGAGAGAGAGAGAGAGAGAGAGAGAGAGAGAGAGAGAGAGAGAGAGAGAGAGAGAGAGGAAGAGGAGGAGGGAGGGAGAGAAGAGGGAGAGGGAGAAATAGAAGAGAAAGAAGAAAAAGAAGGTAAAAAACAGAGATAGATATTGGAATGGGGAAGGCAAAGAGGTGAAAAGAGAGAGAAAGGGGAGAAAGAACGAGGAACAGAGAGAAAGAAGGGAACGAGAAGAAAAAGGAGTGCGAGAAACAGAGGGTTGAAAGGAAGAGAGAAAAAAGAAAGACGAAGAGGAGTGAAAGAGAGAAAGAGGGAAGGAGAGGGAGAGAAGGAGCGAGAGGATTGGAAAATGAGTGAAATAGAGAGAGACAAGGCAAGAGGAATGGAAGAGAGAAGGAGGGAAGGAAGGAAGGAATCGAAGAGAGAAGGAGGGAAGGAAGGGAAGAGAGAAGGAGGGAAGGAATGGAAGAGAGAAGGAGGGAAGGAGGGAAGGAAGGGAAGAGAGAAGGAGGGAAGGAGGGAAGGAATGGAAGAGAGAAGGAGGGAAGGAATGGAAGAGGAGGAGGGAAGGAGGGAAGGAATGGAGGGAAAGAGAGGGAGGGAAGGAATGGAAAAGAGAAGGAGGGAAGGAGAGGGAGAGAGAGAAGGAGGGAAGGAATGGAAGAGAGAAGGAGGGAAGGAGGGAAGGAATGGAAAAGAGAAGGAGGGAAGGAGAGAGAGAGAGAGAGAAGGAGGGGCCCGAGCCAGTAATCAAAATCCTGCGGCTTGCGTGCTTCACTGTTGACTGCCACGTTAACGAGGCAGCCTGAGCACTTGCAGGTATAATGGTCCTTCTGGGAGCCACGCCTACGAGGTCCTCCTCCCCCTCCCTCCCCCTCCCGCTCTCCTCCCCCTCTTCACTGCTCCACACACCTCCCACCCTCCCCCTCTCGCTCCCTCTCCCTCTCCCGCTTCTCCCCCTCCCCCCTCTTCACTTACTCCACCTCCCCCCTCCTCTCGCTCTCCCTCTCCCGCTCTCCCCCTCCCTCTCCCCGCTCTCCCCCTCTCCCCTCTTCACCTCACTCCCCCCTCATCCCCTCTCTCCCCTCCCGCTCTCCACTTACTCCCTACTCCTTCCCGAACACTCCAGCTCGCTCTATCCTCGGTTTCTACTCTCTTTTCCTACGTTTCTCCCTCTTCCCTCGTTCGGTTGTTTTTTTTTTTTTTTGCTTCTTTGCCCCTTTCCTTCCTCCAGTTTGAGTTCTCTTTTTCTTTCTTTCTCTTTCTCTCTCTCTTCTCCTTCTCTCTCTCTCACTTTCTCTTTCTCTTTCTCTTTCTCTTTCTCTTTCTCTTTCTCTTTCTCTCTCTCTCTCTCTCTCTCTCTCTCTCTCTCTCTCTCTCTCTCTCTCTCCCTCCCTCCCTCCCTCCCTCCCCTTCCTTCCCTCCACTCCCTCTCTCTCTCTCTCTCTCTCTCTCTCTCTCTCTCTCTCTCTCTCTCTCTCTCTCTCTCTCTCTCTCTCTCTCTCTCTCTCTCTCTCTCTCTCTCTCTCTCTCTCCCTCTCTCTCTCTCTCTCTCTCTCTCTCTCTCTCTCTCTAACTCTGTCTATCTATCTATCTCTCTATCTCTCTTTCTCTCTTTCTCTTTCTCTCCTCACTTTGCACTTCTCGTATTTAGCCCCCTCCCCTATCCTCTCCCATAACTCTCCCTTCCCCTTCTCCTAAATTCTCTTCCCGCTCCCACGCACAGTATCCCCCCTCCTCATCCCCCCACCTCTTCTCCCCCTCCCCAAGCGATCTCTTTGCCCTCACCCTATCCCCTTTTCCCTTAATCCCCACCGCTTCCCCCCTTTCCCCCCACCCCCATCCCCCCTTCCCCTTATCCACCACCACCTTCCCCCTTCTTCAAGCGATCCCTTTCCCCACTTCCCCCCCTCCTCCCCTCCTCCTCTCCACCCCTTATCTTCCACCCCTTCCCCCTTCTTCCCGACGATCCCTTCTTCACCACTTCCCCTCCTCCCTCCCTTCCCTCTTCCCCCCCCCCACCCCCTTCCCCCTTCTTCAAGCGATCCCCCTCCCCCTCCCCCTTCCTCCCCCTCCTCCTCCCACTCCCTCCTCCCCCTCCCTCCTCCTCCCCTCCTCCTCCCCTCCTCCCCTCCTCCTCCCCCTTCCCTCCTCCTCCCCTCCTCCTCCCCCCTCCTCCTCCCTCCTCCTCCCCCCTCCTCCTCCCTCCTCCCTCCCCCTCCTCCTCCCTCCTCCTCCCCCCCCTCCTCTCCACCCTATCCTCCCTCCTCCTCCTCTCCCTCCTCCTCCCCCCTTCTCCTTCGTCGCCATGGACTGCTTCCCCTTTAACGGCCGACTTTCCTGTACTTTATTGCAAGGTCTTTGGGTCTCTGCTTAATTTCCTATTTCCTTCTAATTTCCTTTTATTGTTTGTTTGTTTTTTCTAGCGTACGTTCTCACATTCTTTTTCTTTTCTTTTTTTTCTTTTTTTTTTAGATCTTAGGCTTCTCAATTCTTTTTTTTTTTTTGTTCCAGGTTTTTTCTTTTATTATCATCGTTTCTTATTCTCTCTCTCTTTCGTACTCCTAGCGGTCTTTCGCGTTCCTTCTTTATATTTCCATTTTACTTCGTCTTATTGTCTCTCTCTCTTCCATCTTTCTCCTAAATCACTCTTCTCCCCTCGTTCTTCTTCTTATAATTATTATCATCATTATTATTGTTATTATTATCGTTATTATCGTTATTGCCATTATCATTATTATTATTACAATTATAATAATAATAATTATTATTACAATTATAATTATTATTATTTTTATTATTACAATTATAAACATTATTATTATTATTATTATTACAATTATAATCACCATTATCATTGTTACAATTATAATTATTATTATTATTATTACCATTATTATTATTATTATTATTATTATTATTATTATTATTATTATTATTATTATTACTATAATTACCACTATTATCATTATAATCATTACCACCATTATTATTACCATTTTATCACTATCATAAGTATCTTATCACTATGATCATTCCGAACTGAAAAATAAATGGACGTATTAGTATAAACACGTTAAAATATCAGTATTGAAAATTCCTTTTGATGTTTCGGTTCATTACATAAATATATTGATGATAATCTAATCATACTATTATAAATGTTTTTGCCGGCCAGTACTAATTAATTTTTGGTCTAGATATAACAGCTCTACTGTCTGTTTCATGAGTTTTATGGCAATTTGATATGCTTAAAATATGTGTGTATGTGTGATTGCGTGTGTGTCTGTACGTGATTATAAGAATGTATGTATGTGTGTTAGTTCTATTATTACTATTAGAAAGATCATCATCACCATCATCATCATCATCATCACCACCATCACCATCATTATCACCATCATCATCACCATCACCATCATCATCACCATCATCCCATCACCATTACCATCATCATCATCATCACCACCACCATTACCATCACCACCATCACCATACCATCATCATCATCACCATACCATCATCATCATCTCCCCATCACCATCATCATCACCACCATCAATCAATTACCTTACATTATTGGTGTTACTGTTGTTATTATAAACATCATAGTCCTCCCAGTTACCCGTTTTCTGTGAATGCTTCCCGATTCCCACATTTTGTCTCCTAAATGTTTATACACCTTTATTTGTGCTAAAAAAATATATTGCTACAATTATTGCTATGAGGTAACACTATCATTATCATTATCATTAACACATTATCATTATCATTATCATTAACACATTATCATTATCATTATCATTAACACTCATTATCTTTATCGCTATCATCATCATTGTCACTATCAATCATCATTATCGTAGCGGAAATATTCATCGTAGCAGGACTAATTGTCATTCTCATAGCAAGAATAATGATCATCATAACAGGAATAATAAGAGTGATAAGAAAAAGAAATAATAAAAAGCTATGAAAACTAAGAATGAGATGAGGCTATGTGTAAAGATAACGATTAAGGGAAAGAGAGCACAAGCGAGAAAGAGGGGGAGAGCGACACAGAAAGAAAGAATAGGAAGAGAGCAGGAAGGTAAGCGAAAGTGAGAGAGAGAGAGAGAGAGAGAGAGAGAGAGAGGGAGAGAGAGAGAGGGAGAGAGAGAGAGAGAGAGAGAGAGAGAGAGAGAGAGAGAGAAGAAGAGAGAACTTGAGAGAGAGAGAGCAAAGAGAGAGAGAGGAAAAATGAGGAAGGGAAGAAGGGAGGTAGGGAGAGAGACAGGAATAAGGAGGAAGGGAGAGAGAGAGAGAGAGAGAGAGAGAGAGAGAGAGAGAGAGAGAGAGAGACAGAACGAGAGAAGCAGAAAGAGAAACAAAGAGAGAGAGAAAGAAAGAGAGAGAGGGAGAGAGAGGGAGGTAGGGAGAGAGAGAGAGAGATAGAGAAGCAAAGCAAAGAGAGAAAAATGAGGAAGGAAGAAGAGAGGTAGGAAAGAGACAGGAATAAGGAGGAAGGGAGAGAGAGAGAGAGAGAGAGAGAGAGAGAGAGAGAGAGAGAGAGAGAGAGAGAGAGAGAGAGAGAACGAGAGAGAGCAAAGCATCAGTTGGGCTTCCCACGTCCCGTCCGAAACGCCTGATTTTAGGATTACTGTGGCTAGGGCTTCGTTCCCATTTTATTCCAAACAAAACAAAAAAAGAAAAAAAAGAGTGTTCTAAATACCCATTCGTACATAGGATTTTCGTTGAAAGGGAATGGAATATGCCGACGACCCCTTCTCCCCCCCCCCTTAAAAAATGGGTCAAATTATTTTCTCTGTGAACGAAAGAGAAAATCGAAAATACGGTCAGAGTCTAGAACGTTCGGCAAAACATTACTTGCATTTTATTTCTAGTGTGAGGAAACCTTAACGAGAATATTTACTTTCTCTGACTGTCTGTTTATTTGTCTGTCTGTCTATCTGCTTCTTTATTTGTCTATTTATCTATCTGTCTGTTTATTAGTCTATTTATCTATGTCTGTTTATTTTGTCTGTCGGTCTGTCTGTCTGTCTCTCTCTCTCTCTCTCTCTCTCTCTCTCTCTCTCTCTCTCTCTCTCTCTCTCTCTCTCTCTCTCTCTCTCTCTCTCTCTCTCTCTCTCTCTACTGACACAGTTAGATATGCGATCTGATAAACCATCATAATTTCATAATTTCATGATCATATCAGTTGTTTGTAGAAGCGCTATTTATGTGCGCACATGTCTATGCTGTGTGTGTGTGTGTGTGTGTGTGTGTGTGTGTGTGTGTGTGTGTGTGTGTGTGTGTGATAAATCGTAAGAAATAAGCGTGAACTCAAAAAAAGAAAAAGAAGCAAAATCAGGATAGAAGAAAGAGCGGACCCGAGAGAGAGAGAGAGAGAGAGAGAGAGAGAGAGAGAGAGAGAGAGAGAGAGAGAGAGAGAGAGAGAGAGAGAGAGAGAGAGAATGATGATGTCTATTTCAAGTGGTTTTAATTTCAGCAAAGATACACTTGCTGATATTGACGTCGATCTTGTGATGTTGCTCAACGGCCTCTCGACATGGTTTTGCTTGTGAATGAGTTGATAACCAATATTGATAAATTGATAAGCACAGATAGATAGATAACGAATATATTTTAGATAGACAGATAATGGATATATTTTAGATAACGAATATATTTTGGATAGATAACGAATTTATTTTAGATAGATAACGAATTTATTTTAGATAGATAACGAATATATTTTAGATAGATCACGAATATATTTTAGATAGATCACGAATATATTTTAGATAGATAACGAATTTATTTCAGATAGATAACGAATTTATTTTAGATAGATGACGAATATATTCTAGATAGATAACGAATATATTTTAGATGATAACGAATATATTTTAGATAGATAACGAATATATTTCTGATAGTTAATGAATATATTTTAGATAGATTACGAATATATTTTAGATAGCTAAATTACAAATACATTTTAGATAGATAAATTACGAATACATTTTAGATAGATAAATTATGAATATATTTTAGATAGATCAATTACGAAATGATTTAGATAGATAGATAACGAATATATTTTGGTAAATGAATCTGATATATTAGGATATATTTACACCAAATGTTGTCTAATGGATGACCAACATTTGTAAATTAATGTATGCACATTTGTACAACTAAAATGATAGATTTAAGAACAGTAGCGTGTAGATCTACAGATGGATAGACAGGCCTATAGACAGACAGATAGATAGACCGACAGACAAATAGAAGGACTAATAGACAGATAGATAGACAGACCAATAGATAGACAGATAGATAGACCGATAGACAGACAGATAGATAGATAGACAGATAGATAAACAGATTGATAGACAAGCAAACAGGGAGGTATATAGACCGATAGGAGGCAAATGGAGAGATAGATAAATACATGCTCAGGAATCCAAATAAAGAATGTCTAGGAAGGAAAATAACAAACAGATAAAAAAAATGTAAAAGCCGGAAATTAAGAGAAAAAACATAATTCAAATAAAAAAGAAAGAAAGTTGCAGGAAAAAAAGAAGACAAGGTTTGGAATAAAAACAACGGAAAAAAAGAAAAACCAAGAGAGAAGAGAGAGAAAAAAGGAGAGAGAAGTTGGTATCAAAGTCGGGCGTCAAGTTGCGTTTGTGCATCTGAAATGGGTCAACATTCTCCCAGATCCATCACGACAGATCTCCAAGTGGATAAGATGAGTCAGTGTGAACCTGGAGAAGGCTGAGTAAATGAGTCCCCCGGTGGATAGGTCAGAGAGAGGAGAATCCAGCGAGTAGAATGAGTAAATGTGGTTCTTGTTTGACTTCCATAGCTTATTCGGTGTGAGGAACCTGGGCTGATTTCAGAGGCTGAGAGAAGAGTCGGGTTGTGAGCGGTGATTCTGTTGATAAAGGTGCGTGCTTTCGTTAAATCAATGGGGAGTTTCTTTTTCTAATTCTTCGTTTTCTTTTACCTCTTTTCGGTTTTTTTCTTTCTTGTTCATCCTTTCATTTCTCTAGCGCACGAGGGAACGAGAATACAAGCAGATGGGGGAATTAGCGAACGGGGTAATGGGGAAGTAGGGAACGAGGGAATGGGGGAACTAGCGAACAAGGGAATGAGAACTAATGAAAGAGGGAACGAGAATACAAGCAAACAAGGGAACGGGGAACTAGTGAACGAGGGTACGGGGGAACTAGCGAATGAGGGAAAAGAGACCCAGCGAACGGGTGGAACTAGGGAACGAGAGAACGAGGGAACGGAGAAACTAGGGAACGAGAGAACGAGGGAACTAGCGAACGAAGGAACGAGAGAACGAGGGAACTAACGAACGAAGGAACGACAGAACTCGCAAATGAGGGAACTAACGAACGAAGGAACGACAGAACTCGCAAATGAGGGAACGAGGGAGTGGAGGAACTTGCGAACAGGGGAAGTAGAGAACGAGAGAACAAGCAAATGAGGGGGGAACGAGGGAACAATCGAACGAGAGAAGAAGCAAAGAAAACAAGCAAAAAGAAAACAAGAAAAACAAGCGAAAGAGCAAAACAAAGAGAGAAAGAGAAAGCGATTCACCGAGACAGAAGCGTACGCGCGTAGGACGAGAACCCGCGTTGCGAAAGGGCTGCAAATCTCGCCATTGAATACCTTGAATACGCAGTTTATTTGATTAGTTTCGTAAGTAGAACGGCAAAATCAACAAGTCGTGTACCCAATTATTCGTTTCTGTTGAGAGGAAGAAGAAGGAAAAGAGAGTTATTACTGCGGATTCTCTCTCGTTTCTAAGGAGTCGTTATTGCTTTCTTTGCCTGTTCTTCAGTTCTTTGTTTATTTTTGTCTTTGTTTCTTATTCTTCTTTGTTTATTTATTCGATGATGCTTCAATTTGTTTTATTTTTATTTTTTATGTATCCTTATGTTTATCCCTGGTCCTTCTGTTCTTCGTTATTTCTGTTCTTGCTTATTGACTATCTCTTGTTAATTATTCAATTATATACATATATATGTATATACATATGTATATATATGTATATACATATGTATATATATATATATATATATATATATATATATATATATATATATATATATAATATATATACATATATATATAATGCTTCATTTGCTTACTCTTTAATATTGTTCTCTCGTTTATTCATCTATTCTTCGTCATTATTATCTTTCTTCTTAATTCATTTATACATTTGCTTATTCGTACTTTCATCCTCTTTCCTGTCCGTGTCCTTAACTTGGTTTGCTTCTGTAGCTGGCAACGCTGTCCATTACGGAAGGATCTCAACTCGGAAAAACTGCAGTCGAACTAAACTGCCTTCTGTTATTCGTCCCTCGTCCACTGCTTTCTTCTTTATCTACATCTCCATCTCTTCTTCCTCTTCCTTATCCTCCTCTTCCTCTTCCTTATCCTCCTCTTCCTCATCCTCTTCCTTATCCTCCTCTTCCTCATCCTCTTCCTTATCCTCCTCTTCCTCATCCTCATCCTCTTCATCCTCTTCCTCCCCTTTTCCTCCAAATTCTCCTATCCATTTTCTCATCCTTCCCTTTCACTTCCCTTTCTTCCATTCTCTTTCTACACCATGTTCTGCGTCGCAGGCAAGTGAAGGGTGGTGGCTGGTCGAGGCTGGGTGGAAGAGAGGGAGAGAGAGAGAGGAAGGAAAAGAGAGAGAGAGAGGGGTGCGAAGAGAGGAAGGAAAAGAGAAAGGGCGAGAGGTGGGAAGAGAGAAAGGGAGAGAGGAAGGAAAGAGAAAGGGAGAGAGGAAGGGAAAGAGAGAGGTGGGAAGAGAAGGAAAGCGAGAGAGAGATGAAGAAAGAAAGAGAGAAAGGGAAAGGGAGATAGGTAGAGAAAGATGAAGAAAGAGGGAGAGACGAAGGAAAAGAGAGAGGGAAAGATGAAGAAAGAAGGGGAAAGAGGGAGAGAGAGAGGTGGGGAAGAGGGAGGAGGTGAGGGTGAGAGGAGAAGAGAAAGATAAGGGGAAACATGCCCTCGAGACGTGATCTCCGTCTACTTAATTTATTCCTTCTTAAAAGTGCAGTCTGTGTAATCTAATATACTGTTTCTTTTAATTTTCTTTCTTTCTTTTTCTCCTGTATTCTTCTCTTTGCTATACATCTTTTTTCTTTTCATAGTTTGGTCCCTTCTCCATTTTCCTTCCTTTTCTCCTGTATTTTTCATTTTCTTCTTTTCTTATTTTGGTCTCTTCTCCATTTTCCTTCCTTTTCTTCTTCGGCATTATCTTATCCTTATTATACTTCAATTTCCGGTTCTTAGATATTCTTCCGCTGAACCGCCCTTCCTTCCGCTCGGTTCGCTTGTTTTCTTCTTCATTTCCCTTATTTTCTTTCATTATTTATTTTCCCGATTTTCTCCCCTTCGTTTTCCCAGTTTTGTCTCCTCCTTTTTCGTTTTCTCTATTTTCTCTCCGTTTCCCCTTTTTTCTCTCCTTCATTTCCCCTATTTTCTCTCCTTCATTTCCTTCTTTATCTTTCTTCTTCGTGTCCCTCATTTTCTCTCCCACGTTCTACTTATTTTCTCACCTCCTCCTTCTTTCCCCTCTATTTCCTCACCTCCTCCTCCATCATAATCCCATTCACATTATCTTTTTCGTTTCCGGTTCTTATTAAAAAGAAAAAAAAAATCCTTCTTCAATCCCTCATTTCTTCATTTCCTCTCCTCCTCCTTCATCATAATCCCATTCACATTCTCTTTTTCCTTTCCGGTTCTTCTCCATCATAATGACACTCACATTCTCTTCTTTCCTCTCTGGTTCTTAAAGAAGTAAAATTAAAATAAGAAAATAAACATTCTCTTTTTTTCCTCTCTGGTTCTTAAAAAAATAATAAGAAGAAATAAAATAAAAAAATAAAATAAACATTCTCTTCTTTCCTCTCTGGTTCTTAAAAAAAAATAAGAAGAAATAAAATAAAAAAAAATAAAGAAAAATAAACATATTCATCCGTCGAACCAGCGCCGTTTCCCCCACCGCTCGGCTCGTCCGGATTAGCGCTGGCCATGTAAACCATTTCCGAAGACGCCCCTTCAGTATTTCCTAAAACCGTTTTCCAGCCGCGTCGAAGGCAAGTGAAGGGTGGTGGCTGGGAAAGGGTCGAGGCTGAGGAGGAAGAGAGGGAGAGAGAGGTGAAGAAAGAGGAGAGAGAGAGGGAGAGGGAAGGGGAGTGAGGTGGAAGAGAGGGAGAGGTGAAGAGAGGAGAGGGGAGGAAGGGATAGGGGGAAAGGGTCGAGGGAGAGGGAAGGGAAGGAGGTGGAGAGAGGTGGAGAAGAAGGAGAGAGAGAGAGGTAGGGAAGAGGGGGGAGGGAAGGGGAGGCTGAGGTGAGAAGAGACAGAGAGAGGTGAAGAAGGGAGAGAGAGAGGTAGGAAGAGGGGATAGGGGGAAAGGGTCGAGGCTGAGGTGGAAGAGAGAGAGAGAGAGGTGAAGAAAGAGGAGAGGGAGAGGAGGGAGATAGAGAGGTGAAGAAGAGGGGAGGGGAGAGAGGGAAGGGGAGGTGGAAGAGGTGGGAAGGAGAGGGTAGGAAGAGAGGGAGGAGAGAAGGGCAGGGAAGAGGAGAGGGGATAGGAAGAGGGAATGAGGGGAGAGGAGTGAGGTGGAAGGAGAGAGAGAGGCAGGAAGAGGGAGGAGAAAGAGGGAGGGAAAGAGGAGAAAGAAGAGGAGGGTGAAGAGGAAGGGGACGGAGAGGAAGAGGGGATGGAGAGGAAGAGGGGATGGAGAGAGAAGTGGATGGAGAGGGAAGGGGATGGAGAGAGAGAGAGAGAGAGAGAGAGCGCTCTGAGCTGCCAGCCAACAGGTGGATCAATACCCTCCAACACTCTCGTTCTCTCATTTCGAGTCTCTTTTATCAGACATTTCCATCACCCCTTCTTCTATGGTGATTTTATGTAAGGTTCCCCCTCACAAGCACCTGCAGACGTTGGAATCCAGGTATATTTTCTTGCCAGGTGTCGAAATCATCTCGAGAAGATGCCACACATATTCCTCGTCTCTTGAACTATTGACTCCTTCCTTCCTCTTTCTCTCTCTCTCTCTTTCTCTCTCTCTCTCTCTCTCTCTCTCTCTCTCTCTCTTTCTCTCTCTCTCTCTCTCTCTCTCTCTCTCTCTCTTCTTCTCCTTCTCCTTCTCCTTCTCCTTCTTCTTCTCCCTCTCCCTCTCCTTCTCCCTCTCCCTCTCCCTCTACCTCTCCCCCTCTCCCTCTCCCTCTCCCTCTCCCTCTCTCTCTCCCTCTCCCTCTCCCTCTCTCTCTCTCTCTCTCAACGCACCTTTGTTTATACACCTGTCTTTGTTTTCCTGCATCAGCTGTTTTGGGGCGTTTCACATTATCCAATGAGTTATCCATTTTCTTCATCCGTGGTTTCATTCATTCTTGTTTACCTGAGCTCCGTACCTCACATCCTGGATTATTTTTTTCATATTTTTTTCGTTTTTTTATTCCTTTTTTTTTTTTTTTTTTTTTTTTTTTGGTCACGTGAGTGTGCATGTGCTTCCATCTGTAGGAATTGGTCGTTGTTATCAGGCTGACAAGGTCTCCCCATCTTGAGGAATATCGTTTAGCTTGTGATAAGGTCTGGGCTGGCAGAGACTCCAAGGGGGATGTTATTGACTACTTGTCACTCTTTCATGACTTATTGATCAGCTGGTGCTCCGACCCTGCCCTGCCCTTCCCCGTCCTCCCCTGTCCTCCCCTGTCCTCCCCTGTTGCTCCGACCCTGCCCTGTCCTCCCCTGCCCTTCCCTGTCCTCCTCCCCTTCCCTGTCTTCCTCCCCTTTCCCCTACCCTTCCCTGTCTTCCTCCCCTTTCCCTTGCTCTTCCCTGTCCTCCTCCCCTTTCCCCTGCCCTTTCCTGTCCTCCCCAGTCTTCCCCCCTTTCCCCTGCTCTCCGCTCTCCCCTTCTGGAGTTCAAGCCTATGCCCCCTTGCCTTCCTGCCCTACCCCTTCCCTGTCACCCCCTACAGTCTCCCCCTGCCTATATCCCGAGGCGCTGTCACGCACTCGTCTTTTTAACAGCTAATTATGTCTCACCAATTCCTCTACCGATAAAATGGAGAGGGAGAGGGAGAGGGGCAGGGAGGAGAGGGTAGGTGAACGGGAAATGGGGAGGAAGGAAGTAGGTAGAGAGGGATAACAGGGGGGAGAAAGAAGCGGGTATGGAAGAAAAGAGACGGTAAGTGGAGGACAAGAAACAGCTTAGAAAGAATGGGAGGGAGAGCAAGAAAAGAAAGGAAGAAGGAAAGTAGTGGATGCTCTTAGAGTCCGCCGAAAAACAGGAAGTGCGAATAAGCTCGAGGAGTCTCGAGTGTTCGTTCATCTGCTTCGTTTCGCTTCGAACTGTCTGTCCGAACGGCCTCGAATCTTTCCCGAGCTCGTGGGGCTTCCAGTAGGCTTAAGGAGAACGTTTGGCCAAATGGCTCTCCTTTCTTACACAAAAAAAAACAAATATTATAAACCTAATATCAGAAGAAAGAAGACATAGAAAGGCCAAACCGAAAATACCAATTAACCATAGTTTTCGATACCACATATGGTAATCATTACACATTTGTTAAGAGAGACGATATGCGAATGTGCCAAACCGAAAATACCAATTAACCATAATTTTCGATACCACACATGCTAATCATTACACATTTGTTAAAACACACGATTTACGAACGGGCCAAACCGAAATACCATTGAAATAAGAGCACATACGAACGGAGTTATTCGAGGTGGCTGCCCTGGCGTGTGAAAGCTCCGAGGCTCGCTTAAAGGACGATAGTGCAACAGGCGAATGGAGAGAGAGAGAGAAAGAGAGAAAGAGAGGTAAACGGAAGTAAAGGAAAATGCTTCCGGCTCTCTCGAAAGATCGCGGAAATGAGGAAATAAGATTGGAAATGCGCATGGAAATGGAGAAGAGAATTACGTGTACGAACAGATAGGTAGATAAAGATGCGTAGATATAGGTATAGACGTCGATAGATATAGAACAGGAGAGATGGACGGATAGGTGTATTTTCACATGCACGTGTGTGTGTGTGTGCCTGTGCCTGCTGATGTGTGAGGAGCATCAGTGCATGAAATTATATAAAAATGTTACAGCAACAGTACAAAAAAAGAAAATGAAACCAACCGAATTGGACAATAAAGAAAAGAAACAACAAAAAAGCGAGCAGTTGCATATAGGTCCTGCCTCCCTGGAACCCCGCCAGAATGTGAGAGAAGACTTACACATTCTGTGACTGTGTGGAAAGTTACACGCACACGTTCTCGGGAGATGGAGATACAGCACATAGGTGGCGCGGGGACTTGTGATAAAGGAGGGGGGGAAGCAACAGAATGTAAATTAAGATATGCTTAATACACGGTGGGAATACATGGGAATGTATACAGGCACAAATACTATACCTGTTCTCACTCATGTACATATACACTCAACCACACACACACGTACACGAATTTTCAGACATAAACCTTACACACACTAACACATGTATGTACACACAGACGATAACTCTCAGGTACATTCACATACAGTCAGATACATACATACAAACACGTCTATTTTCAAACACATACTCATACATTCAGACATACGCATACACAGACACGTTCTTTGATTGTCAGGTACATACACTTGTATATACACATACACACTTAGGCTTATTCTTTGACACACACAAAAATGTAGACACATAATACATAGATACATGGATGCACACACACACACGACGCTCAGATGTAGACATGCGTACACAATTACAAGTAAGTACGTGATATAGACACACACAGTTACGTACATGGTATCGCGTGCACACACACACACTAAAGACAATAGTGAACGGAATTGAAAAATTATGATGTTCAACAGGTTTACAGGAGGAACGTGGGAGGAGGGGGGGGGGAGGGAGGGGGGGAGAGGGAAGACCGCTTAGCCATTGAGGAAAGAGATAACTCTCTCTCTCTCTCTCTCTCTCCCTCCCTCTCTCTCTCTCTCTCTCTCTCTCTCTCTCTCTCTCTCTCTCTCTCTCTCTCTCTCTCTCTCCCTCCCTCTCTCTCTCCCTCTCTCCCTCTCTCCCTCCCTCCCTCTCTCCCTCCCTCCCCCCCCCCCTCTCTCTTTCTTAATCTCTTTCTATTTCTCTTTTCTTTCTCTTCTCCGCCTTCATCCTCTTCTTCTGATGTTGACGTCCTTTTGTTTAACTTTTTTAAATGTTCCGAAATGAAGGTTATTACGGCATGTTGCGAATTCACGTGTAACTGGCATATCCACTTTTTTTTTTTTAAAGGCAATGCTCTTTTCCATCACATCCCAGTGTTGCCTAGGAAACGCTCTCTCTCCGTTTCTCTCTTTGTCTCTCCTTCGCTCTCCGCGCTCTTTTTCTGTCTGTTTTTTTCTTTCTTTCTTCCTCTTTCTGGGTGTCTTCTGTCTGCATTCTCTTAGTCTTTGTCTTGCTGTATCTGTCTATATTTTTTTTCCTCTTTTTTTTCAATCTTTCTCCCAGTCTATCGTGTGCTTCTTCTCTCTTTTTTATCCTATATCTTCTTTTTCTCTCTCCATGCCTCTTCTTCCCCTTTCTTCTCTCTCTCCCTCTTCCTCGCTTCCATCCTACTCTTCCACCGCCCAACACAAGGAAACCTTTTTTCTTCGTCTTCTCCTTCGTCATCATCGTCTTATTCTTCTCCTTCCCTCTCGTCATCGTCTTCTTCTCCTTCTCCTCCCCCATCGTCATCGTCGTCTTCTCCTCATTTGCTTCTCTTTCTCCCTCTTCCTCTCTTCCACCCATCCTACTCTTCCACTGGCCAGCACAAGGAAACCCTTTTTATTCATCTTCTCCTTTTCCTTCTCTCCCCTCCCTTTTATCTCTCTCTCCCTCTTCCTCTCTTCATCCATCCTACTCTCCCACCTCCCGGCACAAGGCAAGTTCCATGGTGCTTCGATTCACATCAATTCTTCAAGTGTATCGATCTTCATACCTTATTTAGATCTCATGGATTGCAAGTAAAGTTGTTTTGCTTTTGCCATGGAGACAGTTTGAAATGTTTTTTAGCTTATTATTGAAGCCCCTATAGACATGTACACATATTTCTATTCTTACACACACATACATACATACATGCGTATGTAGAGAGATAGGTAGGTAGGCAGTAGAGTGAAAAACAAAAAAGAGAGAGAATTTAATGAGAAAGAGAGAGAGAGGGAGACTTTGAGAGAAAGAGAAAGCAAGAGAGAGAGAATTTGAGAGAAAGAGAGAGAAAGAGAATCTAAGAGAAAGAGAAAAAGAGAGAGAATTTGAAAGAAAGAGAGGGAGAATTTAAGAGAAAGAGAGAGAGAATTTGAGAGAAAGAGAGAGTCACTCCCGAGTCCCCCTCTCTTCATGGACTCGAGAAGGACTCTCCTTAGAACCGCAGTGCCCGGAGAGTCTTCGGAATGGTATTAAAACTTCCTATTGTGTCAAGAGGTTGTTGGTGGGATCAGGAAGGTCGGAGGCTACTTCCTCGTCTGTGGTGGGTGGGTGTTTTGGGCGGTGTTGATGGGAGTATTTCCTTCCTTCCTCTCTCTTCCTCTCTTTCTCTGTCTCTGTCTTTGTCTTTGCCTCTGTCTCTGTCTCTCTATCTATCTATCTATCTCCCTCTCCCCATCTCCCCATCTCTTGTTCTCTCATGCTCTCACTCTTGCTCTCTCATGCTCTCACTCTTGCTCTCTCTCTCTCTCTCTCTCTCTCTCTCTCTCTCTCTCTCTCTCTCTCTCTCTCTCTCTCTCTCTATCTATCTATCTATCTATCTATGTTCCTCACTCTCTCACTCTTGCTCTCTCATGCTCTCACTCTTGCTCTCTCATGTTCTCACTCTTGCTCTCTCATGCTCTCACTCTTGCTCTCTCATGCTCTCACTCTTGCTCTCTCATGTTCTCACTCTTGCTCTCTCATGCTCTCACTCTTGCTCTCTCTCTTGCTTTTGCTCTTGCTCTCTCTCTCTCTCTCTCTCTCTCTCTCTCTCTCTCTCTCTCTCTCTCTCTCTCTCTCTCTCTCTCTCTCTCTCTCTCTCTCTCTCTCTCTCTCACTCAGTATGAATCAAGTGACTTGGTTATCACTACAATTGATGCAAATATCACACAACCACAAAGAAACGGAGGAAATACATACACATTATCAAGTACTATGTCATGCCTTATAAAAGCTAGTCTAAAAAAAAAAGAAAACTGAAAGGAGATCGATACAATAGCTTGTTACACGTTATAGATCCTATTAGGAAGGGTTCGCTTCTTTGTCTGTCGAGTTTTTGCTTCCAGTTCGCAGTAAAACGAACGGGTATTTTGTCTGTGTGTGTCTGTCTGTTCCTCTGTCTGCTCTGTTTGTCTGTATGCTCTGTCTGTCTGTATGTTTGCTTCTCTGTCTGTCTGTCTGTCTGCTGCTCCGTCTGTCTGTCTGTCTGCTCCTCTATCTGTCTGTCTACTCCTCTGTCTGTCTGTGTCTGCGTTCCACCCAAACCAGCCGAGAAACAGCGAGAAGACAATACACCACACTTACCTCATTTCCAAAACGCCACACCTCTTCAAGTCGAGACCGAAAGAGTGGAAAACTCCGCGGAAGTGGAATAACACACGGAGCATATAATCCGAACGTCTTCATCACCCTCATTTCCTTTAGCCTTTAGCTCTCGGGAGAAGTCACAAGGGAATGGAATAAAAATATCGAAGTCCCTGTTGGATGATCAGTATTCACGGGGAGGCGACGGCCGGCCGGTTTATGCATGATTCTCTTTCTTTGATAGTAGCTAAGGCGAATATAACTTTATCTGTTGGAGTAGTTCCCAGGAGGACTTTTTTTTAAATCTTTTCCTGGAGCTGCGAAGAGGTTCTCCCTATCTGTTTGGGAGTAGCTACACGGTAGATGTACTTGTCTTTATTTGTTTCTTTTTTTTAGCTAAGAAAATGTTGTCCTTATTCCTACTGTTAGATAGAGGTTTTCTTCATCTTCTTTTGTATCTATGAATAAGATTACCACGAGGGTGGTTTATCTTTTTTTTCCTGTAGCTACGAAATGGGGTTTCCTTATCTGATAGAGCCGCTACATGGGATGCCTCTTTATCTTTGGTTTTAGGGGCGAAGAGGTTGACTTTATTTGGCTGTTACTACAAAGAGGTTTGTCTTATCTGTTAAGAGTACCCACATGGGAAGTCTTCTTATCTTTTACTGTAGCGAAGAGTAGGTTTTCTGTGTCTATTGGAATGGCTATCCCTGTCTTCTGCTACGATAGACATTTCCCTTTTTATTTGGCCTAGCTCCAAGGACAGTTTCCTAGTCCATTCCTGTAGATATGGAGAGATTGTTCTTATCTGTTGGAATAACTCAAGAGGTTTTCTTTACCAGTCGATGTAGCTACAAAGATGTTCCTTTATCTAATGGTGGCAAGCACGTAAAAAAAAATCCCTAGTATTTTTTAAGTATTGCAAGTGGAAAAAATATGTACAGTACTTTCGCTTCATAGTAAAATCGTAATGATTTTTTTAAGTTTTAGTTTCTGGGTCTCTTCCTTTTTTCTCTCTTTTCCCCTGATTATTTATTGAAAGTAGGAACGAAGAAGGTGAAACTTTCAACATCCTGTTTAATTCACAAAAAGGCAAAGTTCTTACTCTCAGAAAGTTTCTTCATCTATGTTCTTTCTTTGTCCTGACTCTCTCTCACCCGCGTTGCCATAGTCAACCCTTCGCTATGTTATTTCAATTAACCTTCCTAAAACCCCTCTGCATCACCCTTCACCCAACCCTCACACAGTTCACCTGACTCACCCAATTCACCTAACTCACCCAACTCACCTGACTCACCCAATTCACCTGACTCACCTGACTCACCCAATTCACCTGACTCACCCAACTTATCCCCTCACCAACCCATCCCCTTTTAATCTAAACCCTACCCCACCCTCCTTCACCCTCCACCCAACCCCACCCACCCACTCTCCCCCCCAATGCCTCTTTCACTCTCCACCCACCCGAACTACCTTTCTACCCCTCCACCCACCCCTACCCACTTTCTAACCACTCCCTTCTCCCACTCACCACTTTCCATTCTCTCCCTTCTCCCACTCCCCACTTTCCATTCTCTCCCTTCTCCCACTCCCCGCTTTCCATTCTCTCCCTTCTCCCACTCCCCACTTTTCAACCTCTCCCTTCTCCCACTCCCCACTTTCCATTCTCTCCCTTCTCCCACTTTCCATTCTCTCCCTTCTCCCACTCCCCACTTTCCATTCTCTCCCTTCTCCCACTTTCCATTCTCTCCCTTCTCCCACTCCCCACTTTTCAACCTCTCCCTTCTCACACTCCCCACTTTCCATTCTCTCCCTTCTCCCACTTTCCATTCTCTCCCTTCTCCCACTCCCCACTTTCCATTCTCTCCCTTCTCCCACTTTCCATTCTCTCCCTTCTCCCACTCCCCACTTTCCAACCTCTCCCTTCTC
>NC_091590.1:6696496-6701496 GCF_042767895.1 Penaeus vannamei
TTGTCATCATCATGATTACTACCAATGCCATTATTATCATTATTATAAATATTATTATCGTTTTTTATGATTATCATTACGATTAGAATTATTATCGTCAGTGTTATCATAATTTTCGTTACCGTTACAAACATTATTATTATTATCATTATTTGATTCTTTGAACTATACTTCACATCAATGAATCAATAAATACACACACACACACAAATGTTTATGTGTGTGTGTGTGTTATCTACCCCATTCATCCTTGCAACAAAACATACATGCTTTGACTCCCAAGCACTTAATTTTAAGTTTTAAAAAAGGAAAGAAAAAAAATGAAGACAGCTGATATTTGCTGCCCACTTGTACCGTTTTGATTTTTTTTTCTACGACACGTTTTACTGAGTTTTATGTTGATTATTATTCTTTCCCTTTTATGGCAGTTCTTAGGCAGGGAATATGGCGCTGTGTCGCGGCTCGAGGTCGTGTGGCTCAGCCTCTCTCTCTCGCTCTCTCTTTCTCTCTTTCTGTCTGTCTGTGTCTGTCTGTCTACCTGTGACAGTCTGTCTGTGTCTGTCTCTCTATCTCTCTGTCTCTCTGTTTCTCTGTTTCTCTGTTTCTCTGTTTCTCTGTCTTTCTGTCTCTCCCTCTCCCTCCCACTCTCACACTCTCTCTCTCACTCTCTCTCTCTCTCTCTCTCTCTCTCGCGCTCACTCTCTCTCTCTCTCTCTCTCTCTCTCTCTCTCTCTCTCTCTCTCTCTCACACACACACACACACACACACACACACACTCACTCACTCACTCACTCACTCACTCACTCACTCACTCACTCACTCACTCACTCACTCACTCACTCACTCACTCACTCTCACTCTCGCTTTCGCTCTATCTATCTATCTATATATATCACCAAATATTAACTTTACTTATACTGATAATAAATGTTGTAATAGTAGCAGTTGATATAGTAGATGATATTAGAGTCGTAATAGTATTAAAAGTACCATTACTATTATGAGCGACGAATTAAACAAAATTAGTTTTTTTTCTTTTTCATTGGCCCATCCATCATCCAAGAGGCCTAAACTACTAGAAAGAAAAAATGATGTGTCATGATGTGTTTTTTTTTCTTTTTTTTTTATGTATCTGAAGGAAGGAAAGAGAGGAGGGAGGGAGCGAGGGGGGTGGGAGGAGGGGTGAAGAGCGAAGGAGGAAGGAGGTAAACAAGGAGAGAAGGGAGGGAGAGGGAGTGGAAGGAGGTAGGAGAATGAATGGAGGTGAAGAGGGGAGATGAGGGAGAAGGGAGGAAAATGAAGGGGGGAAGAAGGAAGGAAGAAGAGGTTGGAGTTTGGCAGAGATTTGAATAAACACGCGCGCGCGCACGCACGCGCACACGCACGCACACACACACACACACACACACACACACACACACACACACACACACACACACACACACACACACACACACACACACACACACACACACACACACACACACACACACACACACACACACACACACACACACACACACACACACACACACACACACACACACACACACACACACACACACACACACACACACACACACACACACACTCACTCACTCTCTCTCTGCCAACGCACCAGCTTAAGAGAATATGCATATTCATGTATGCGAAATCATTGAACAAGAAAAAAAAATCGTAAAGTCTTAGGCCATTGTTATCTGTCTTCAAGAAACTCGAGAACGTCTTCCTCTTGCTCTCTCTTCATCTTCTTCATCTTCTTCTTCTTTTCTTGACACGGGGGAGGTCCCTCTTCAGGTCAAGAGGAACTCGCTCGGAGAAGAAGAAGAAGGTGGGGGAGGAGAAGGAGAGGAGAAGGAAGAGATGGAGGAGGGGGAGGAAGAAGGAAAGGGATAGAGGAACTCGCTCGGAGAAGAAGAAGAAGGTGGGGGAGGAGAAGGAGAGGAGGATGAAGAAGGAAGAGATGGAGGGGAAGGAGGAGGAGGATGAAGGAGGGAAAGGAAGAAGGAAGAGATGGAGGAGGAGGAGAAGGAGGAAGAGGAGAAGGAAGAAAGAGATGGAGGAGGAGGAGGAAGAAGAAGATGGGGAGGAGAAGGAGAAGGAAGAAAGAGATGGAGGAGGATATGGAAGAAGAAGATGGGGGAGGAGAAGGAGAAGGAGAAGGAAGAAGGAAGAGATGGGGGAGGAGGAGGAGGAAGAGGAGAAAGAACAGGAGGAAGAGGGAGGTGGTAACAATGACGACGACGACTACGATGACGAAGAAGAAGAAGAAGAAGAAAGCGACAAAGACGAAGAATACGACGAGGGGAAGGAACAAGAGGAAGACGAAGATAAAAATGATGAAAACGAAAAATAAACGAAGGATGTGTGAAACAGGGTATGATGATAAACGAGAGAGTGAGAGTGGGTGTGATGATAACACACGACGAAAGAAAACGCCAATTCATCACAAATCACAGGTTCATTGGGTTTAATTTTTTTTTTTTTTTTACTTTTTTTTTATTGCCTATCTGGTGTATGTGAAGGAGATATTATGAATGTTACATAACCGTTGTTATGCTATTTTTTATGATTACTAATATATTTTTTTTAATATAAGGTGACTATTTAGTAATATTGCCAATACAATTTCTCTCTCTTCTCTTTTATTTCTTTTCTCTCTCCCTTTTAATTTTTTTCTCTCTATCCTCTTTCATTCCATCTCTCTCTCTCTCTCTCTCTCTCTCTCTCTCTCTCTCTCTCTCTCTCTCTCTCTCTCTCCCTCCCTCTCTCTCTCTCTCTCCCTCTCCTTCTCCCTCCCTCTCTCCCTCCCTCCCTCTCCCTCCCTCTCCCTCCCTCTCTCCCTCCCTCCCTCTCCCTCCCTCTCCCTCCCTCTCCCTCTCCCTCTCCCTCTCCCTCTCCCTCTCCCTCTCCCTCTCCCTCTCCCTCCCTCCCTCTCCCTCTCCCTCCCTCTCCCTTTCCCTCTCCCTCTCCCTCCCTCTCCCTCTCTCCCTCCCTCCCTCTCTCTCAATCAAGATACTCATCACAATCACCCCCCCCCCAAAAAAAAAAAAAAAAAAAAAAAAAAAGAGAAGAAAAAAAAGAAAAAACAACACATCACATCCTCCCTTAATATCCACTCTTAACACATAGCAGCATGGAGAGCACATTACGTACGCTGGGGGCTAATGTAGTAACTGCAGCTGTAGTTCTCCCCGGGTGACGTTACAGCGAGCCAAGTGGCCATGTGCGTCCTTCACCCGGCGGAGTGTACTTGGCAGTCTTCGTCGCCGAGAATTACATGGGCTTGTTGTAGCTACGTGGTGTTAAACGTATGTACGTGTGTGTGTGTGTGCGGGAGAGGGATAGAGGGAGAGATGGGTGGGGAGGGGATAGGAGGGAGGGGAGGGAGGAGAGTGGAAGGGAGGAGAATGGGAGAGAGAGGGGAAGAGGGAAGGGTGAGAATAAGGGGGAGAGAGAGAGAGTAAGGGAGGGAAGGGTAGAGAGAGAGAGAGAGAGAGAGAGTGTGTGTGTGTGTGTGTGTATGTGTGTGTAAGTGAGTGAGCGAGGGAGGGAGGGAGACGGAGGCAAGGAGGGAGAGAGAAAGGGAGGTTGGAAGAGAGGGAGGAGGGGAGGGAGCTGTAGAGGCGTGGTGTTTGATGGTTCGGGTTCCGTTGCGTGTGGATGTGGGTGTGGGGATCGGCGGGCGTGTTCATGCGTGGGCGTGCGGCAGGGGCGTGAGGGGTCTGCCAACGGCGCGTCCCGTGGCCGACGGACGCACGGGTGGCCGAGCGTGCGGGCCCGGCGGCCGTGCCCCGCGAGGCCGACCTACGCCGATGCACGAACACACGCAGCCCACCAGCCGTCCACTTTAATATCGCTAATAGGATTGGTGGTGCAGCCCAGGCAGTGCAGGGCGGCCCCGGCCCTCCAGGCATGGCAGTGTGACCAGGTACCTCTTCCAGTGCCTTACCTGTGTAGACTTGTGTGCCGCCCTTCTGCACTGCCTTTTTATCGCCTTCGCCGCCCTCGCCGCCGCCGCCGCCGCCTCCGCTTCCGCGTGCTCGTCTCGCAGCCAAGATGAGACTTCACAAGTTACGATAACAATCGGTTGTGAGTTACGTGGCGCGCGAGCTTCCGTCTCCGGGTGTCGCGGATGCCGTCCAGACGCCATCATGTCAAAGTGTGATAATTGCCTCGAGCAGCAAGTGCCGGGCGCCCGCACGCAACGCCTGCGTCTATACTAGTGCTCTGACAAGCATGTGTTTTGTGTAAGGGGTGAGTGCGTTCAGCAGCGACATGCCCACCCACGAGGGGCAGAGCCTGGGCCAGGGCGACCGCCTGTCGCCGTCGGCCAACCTGGGCGACTTCGGGGAGTACCCGCCGCGCCGGAGCCGCCTGTGCCGCAACAAGAGCATCTCGAGCTCCGTGCTGCCCACCATCAGCATCATGGTGGACCAGTCGTCGGTGGCCTCGTCGATGGACGCGAGGGACGGCCGCGGCGGGCGCAGGGAGTCCATGAGCTCCCACGTGCTGAATCACGCCTACACCTGCAACTCCATCGCCGAGTCGCACCAGTCGTACCACTCGCACCCGAACCTCAACTCCGACCTGCTGGAGGGCACCATGTACACGCGGCCCGTCAAGAAGAAGTTCAACGAGAACTTCCTCCACGACGGCTACGTGGCCTCCCGCGCCGTCACGCCCTCCAACGCCAACCACATCCGCTCCTCCTTCCTGGCGCTCTTTACCAAGAGAAGGTAGTCCTCCTCGGCGCCTCGGGGGGGGGGGGGTCTGGCTGGAAAAAAATCTGTTATTCCTGTTTGATCACTTTTTAGAGGCTCTTTTTTTTTTTACTCTTTCACACACTTTCGCTTCCGCTCTGCATATCCCCGGACGTCGAGAAATGTTTGCAGTCTTGCCTTCTTGTCCAACGCGAGGAAATGAGATTAGGCGAAGGCAAATATCTTACGTATCTTCTAGGTCTAGTTTGCTGACACTCAAAAAAAAAAGGAAATAC
>NC_091590.1:6708996-6713996 GCF_042767895.1 Penaeus vannamei
GGAAAGGGGGAGGGGGAGGTAGAGGAGGGTGAAGATGTATATTGTAGGTAAGGGAGGAGGGAGGTATGAAAGGTAGGCCTACATGTAAAAGGAAACAAAATATCGTTGTTTGTTTGTTTGTTTTTGTCAGGTTATGAAATAAGGGCAGATGGGGCTTGATAGGGGAAGGGGGTTAGAGATAGGGGGGGTAAGGGGCTAGAAAGGGTATTTGTTTTTGCGGGGGGGGGGGAGAGGGGGGTTAAGGAGAGATAGGCCTACTTGTACAGAAAGATATAACATGGTTTTGGGTAATAAATGGCCACTAGACACATTTTTCTTTCCTTCTTCCTTTCTTTCTTATCATTTTTATTATCTTTCTTTTTTCTTCTTTTTTTTTTGGGGGGGGGGGGGCGATATGCATTCGTGACTTCCATTTCGACTTTAAAAAAACTAAATATAAAAATATAAAAATAACGCTTTGCTCATTTTCTTTCTTTCTATCTTTTATGCAACGCCATGTTACTTATTTTCAAGCAGGGTTAGTGTCGGCGGGAACACGAAATTCAGAAAATGTGGCTAATTATCCAATATTGCAGCTTGTTAAATGATTAAAGATTAAAGGGTTTTTGGCAAGTAGGAAAGAATTAAATGAAGAACCCAGTTGAGTAATTTTCTTTATTCCTATCTCTCTGTCTATCTGTCTGTCTGTCTGTTTGTCTAACTATCTATCTATCTACATGTCTACCTGTCTATCTATATTACAGCCTTGGTATGTGTGAATATATTCATCTATTTTTGTTCCTATTTATCTATCCATTTATAAGTCTATCAATTTATTTATTTTTCTATCTTAGCATCATGTAACTGGTGGCATTGAAGTTATATAATAACATTACTTTATCATGGTAACCTTATACAAGGGTAGCATTGCAGTATTTTTTTTTTTTTTTCTTGTCAGTAACTTTTCATGACAAACTTTTCATAACTTTTCATGAGAGAAACTTTCCATGACAGCAACTTTTCATGGTAATTTTTCATGACAGCAACTTTTCATAGTGTTTTTTTCATGACTATTTTTTTCATTGCAGCAACTTTCCATGACAGCAACTTTTCGTCATTTCATAACGTCATTCGCCTTCATGAAATTCATATCAATCGAAAATATCGAGCTTAATATTTCGATCTTATGGACATGAAGGTCAAGCCACGTTTCTCAAGCGTATTAAGAAATTAATACTCGAAGAATTATTTACTGATGGCATAAAAAATCGGGTAGATTGTCATGCCAAATCTTTTTTTTTTCTTTTTTTTTCCTTTTTTTCCTTTTCTTGACAACTTTGCTTTAAATAATTGTATTTTAAAATAATCAGCGAAACAAAGCAAGAGAAGAAACACTAGACCTGAAAGCTATACAAAGAAGAAGAGAAAGAAAATTCTAAAACTCGTATAAAAATAGCAACGTCGGGGATATGCAGAGTCGACGCGCACATACACACGCACACGCACAAGACCCCATCCGAGCTCGACAAAGAAAACGGGAAATGAAAAAAAGAAAACGTGAGAAGGGGATCCTCAAGCGCTTCTCTCTCCTTCCTATAGTATACCGCCTCCGCCCAAACACAAGAACCAGCGTGATGAAGAGTACGAGTTGGACCCCAGTGATTCCGGTTTTAAGGTCAACCTTGAACAGTCCCACCAAGGACCACCGAACCCGCTCCCGGACCCCACGACGGACTGTACTATTCCGTCCACACTCGCTGCGGCTCAGGTACAGAAAGGGAAAAGTTTAGAGTAACGGTTTACGTAAGCTATCGCCTGTGGTACATGTATAGCGTATAGTATTTGGTATGTTATATGTAGCATATGATATATAACATATGGTTTATGATGATATAAAATATGGTATATAGTATCTGAAATATGGCATATGATATATAACATATGGTTTATGATATAACATATGGTGTATTTAAGCTATAACCGTATCTGTAACGTATGGTATAGATATGCTATATATGTCATACACGATATATGGTATGATATATAACATAATTAATACTGTATGCTCTTTCATAAATAAATTACAGCATATAGTATATACTCTAGAACATGTATATGATGATACACATCGGATATAATGTATAACATGAATACATGTATGTGTAAAAATATGACTATTTCGCTATAATTGGTAGTTGCTTGTTACGTCTGGATATTTTCTAGTTTTCTATCTTACTTGTCGTAAAAAAAGGAAATGAATATATATATTTAAGGTGCCTCTTATGTAATCAAAGTCGAATTTCAAGTGAGGTTAAAAACTGCTAGTCTAGTTCTGTAAGAGAATAGGCCTACAGCCGTAGCTAATTAGTTAATTTGTTATATTACACAACCTGTACCTAGAAACTTGTTAACCAGTACATTGATAAAGAATCAAAGAACACGTAATTAGCAGCGACAGACAATGATAATGACAATTTCGTAGAAACTGGCAGGTAATCCTGTACTATTTAATTCACCAATACTTTTATATCGAGTTTCCCGTAAGTAATAATTGAACGTGTAAGCTAAAAGAAAGAAAGAAAAGGAAAAAAACATTTGAAGTGTATCAGTTTTTCTTTTTTTTTACATAAACGTTCCCTCGACCCGATACCTCTTATCCGGTTTAATATAAAAGTGAAATCAAGAGCAACACTGAATCAATTTAGGGATAAAACGGTATTGGGGTTTTGCAATTTTCTTCAGTAGGGTGAAAGATCAATGTTCCTTTACCTCCTCCTCCTCCTCTTCCTGCCCCTCTTCATCCTCCTCCTGCCTCTCTTCTTCCTCTTCCTCTTCCTTCTCTTCCCTCTCCTCTTCTTCCTAATCCTCTTCCCATCCTCCTTCTCCTCTTCCTAATCCTCCTCTTGATCCCCCTCTTCTTCCTAATCCTCTGCTTTTTCCTCCTCTTCCTCTTTTTCCTTTTCATCCTTATCCCCTCCTCCTCGTCTTCTTCTTTTATTTCCTTTTCCTCCTCCTCACCCTTTTCCTCTTCCTCCTCTTCTTCCTCTTCCACCATCTTCCCCATTTTCTTCTTCTACCACCCTCCTTCTCTTTTCACTTCATCTTTTTCCTCCTCTTCCTCCTCCTCCTCTTTTCACTTCACCTTTTTCCTCCTCTTCCTCTTCCTCTTTTCACTTCATCTTTTTCCTCTTCCTTATCCTCTTTTTGCTTCATCCTTTTCCTCTTCCTCCTCTTTTCATTTCATATTTTCCTCCTCCTCTTCCTTATCCTCTTTTTGCTTCATCATTTCCTTCTTCCTCCTCCTCCTACCTCTCCCTACTCTCATTTTCCTCACGATCACTAGCCATATTTCATACTTTTTTTCCTCCTCTTCTTCATCTCCTTTTTATTTTGATATTTTCCCCCATCCACTTCCCTCTTCCGCGAGTCATCTCTCACTCTCGGTTGACTTCCCAGTTTGCTCATTATGCGATTTTTCTTCCTTTTTTTCCCTGACCCCTTCCTTTTATCTTCCTTTTTTTCTGACTGTTTCCTTATTTTATCTTCCTTTTTTTCCTGACCCCTTCCTTTTATCTTCCTTTTTTTCTGACTCTTTCCTTATTTTATCTTCCCTTTTTTTCTGACTGTTTCCTTATTTTATCTTCCTCTTTTTCTGACTGTTTCCTTATTTTATCTCCCTCTTTTTTATGACTGTGTCCTTTTTTTCTCTCTCGCTCTCTTTCTTTTCTTTTCTTTTTTTTTTTTTTTCTTTTTTTTTTTTTTTGAGGGCGCAAGGGGGAGTTTCTGCCGTTCAGAAGCTTCAAGAATTATTGACTGTGTATAAATGGAAGGGATTTTATGTTGGTTTTATGGAGATGTAGATCGTACGTGCGCGTGTGTGTGTGTGTGCGTGTGTGTGTGTGTGTGTGTCCGCGTGTGTGTGTGTGTGTGTGTGTGTGTGTGTGCGTGTGTGTGCGTGTGTGTGTGTGTGTGTGTGTGTGTGTGTGTGTGTGTGTGTGTGTGTGTGTGTGTGTGTGTGTGTGTGTGTGTGTGTGTGTGTGTGTGTCCGCGTGTGTGTGTGTGCAGTGTGTGCATGGTAAAGAGAGACAAGACAGAGAAAAGGACAAAGAGACACAGACAAACAGAGACAGACAGAGAAAAAAGAAAAAGCAAGAAAAAAAAACAATTAAAAGAAAAGAGGAATATCACCCAAGCGAGAAAGAGCGGAATGACGAAGGTGTGATTACCTGCCAGAATATTCATAACATGTTTAATGCATGTTGCGCTTCCTACTCCTCCTCCTCCTCTTCCTCCTCCTCCTCTCTCCTCTTCCTCCTCCTGCTCATGCCTCTCCTCCCTCCTCACTCCTGCTCATGCCTTTCCTCCTCCTCTTCCTTATTCTCCTGCTCCTCTTCCTCCTTTTCTTCTTCCTATTCCTCTTCTTCATCCTCCTCCTACTGCTGCTCCTCTTTCTCTTCCTTCTTCTTCTCCTCTTCCTCCTCCTTTTCTTCTTCCTATTCCTCTTCTTCATCCTCCTCCTCCTCCTCCTTCCTTCCTTCCCTCCTTTCCCACCTCCCTCCTCCTCCTCCTCCTCCTCCCACCCCTCCTCCCTCCTCCACTCCCTCTTCCTCCACTCCTCTTCCTCCACTCCTTCCTCCTCCACCCCCTCTTCCTCACTCCCCCTCCACTCCCTCCTCCTCCACTCCCTCCTCCTCCTCCTCTTCCTGTCCTCTTCCTCCTCCTCCCCTCCTCCTCCTCCTCCTCCTCCTCCTCCTCCTCTCCTCTGCTCTTCCTCCTCCTCCTCCTCCTCCTCCCTCCTCCTCCTCCTCCACTCCCTCCTCCTCTTCCTCCTCACCTCCTCCTCCTCCTCCTCCTCCCTCCTCCACTCCCTCCTCCTCCTTCCTCCTCCTCCTCCTCCTCCTCCTCCTCCCACTCCCTCCTCCTCTTCCTCCTCCCTCCTCCTCCTCCTCCTCCTCCTCCACTCCCTCCTCCTCTTTGCCTCTTCCTCCTCCCTCCTCCTCCTCCTCCTCCTCCTCCCCCCA
>NC_091590.1:6728996-6738996 GCF_042767895.1 Penaeus vannamei
GAGGTGAGAAGGAGAGAGGAAGATGGGAGGGAAGGAAGAGAGGGAGGTGGGAGGGAAGGAGAGAGGGAGGTGAGAGGGAAGGAGAGAGGGAGGTAGGAGGGAAGGAGAGAGGGAGGTGGAGGGAAGGAGAGGTAGAGGTGAAAGGGAAGGAGAGAGGGAGGTGGGAAAGAAGGGAGGGAGGAAGGGAGGAGGAGGAATCAGCGAGGATGGAGGCGGAAGGAGGAAGAGGGAAGGATAAGGAAAAGGGGGAAAGAGGCAAGAAGGAAGGAGGGACAGTTGACACCAATCGGAGACAAGCAATATCCTCTCCTTCCTTTTATTTTCCTCTTTCTGTTTCCGTCTGCCTTTCTCTCTGTTTCCTCCCGTCTCTTTGTCCCCTTCTGTCCCTCTCCCTATCCCTTTCCTTCTCCTTCTTCCTCTCCCCTCTCCTCTCCTCTCCCCTCTCCCCTCCTCTCCCCTCTCCCCTCTCCCCTCTCCCTCTCCCTCTCCCTCTCCCTCTCCTCTCCTCTCCTCTCCTCTTCTCTCCTCTCCTCTCTCAATCCTTCTTCTTCATTCTCTTCTCACTCCCTTCCCCTCTTCCCCTCCCTTTCTCCTCTTCCCACTCCCTTCCCTCCCCTCTCCTTCTTCCCCTCTCCCTCTCCCTCTCCCCTCTCCCTCGCTCGCCCTCGTCCACCGAAGGAAGATGTGACGTCTTGGGCCGGTAATTCTTCGTGTGGTCTACCGCTGTCTGACAGATGACGGCGGGATCAATCTTCTCGCCTGATGGATTGCCGAAAACGGAGACGGGAGTTTCTTACGTGCGCCCCGTTCTTGAGCTCCGTCTCGAACCGCTTGCTTGCCTCCGAAGATTAGCCGCGGAGGTACACACAGACCCGCCCTCGCTTCTCGTCTCGCCCTCTCCCACGTCGTTAGAATGTCGTTTCGAGACAGTGGCCGACGGATGAAAAGTACTCTCTCCTCCCTCCTCATCCTTTTTTTCCTGCCTCCTCCTTCCTCCCTCCTCTTCCCCTGCTTCCCCTCTCCTCATCTCCTCCTTCTCCCCTTCCACTCATTCCCTTGAAGGTACGACTAATACTTCCGGAATGTGTCCGTTTCCCTTCGATGACCCATGGCTTCGCTTCGATCTGTTTCCCTTTGTTTGTTGGTCCTTAGGGGTCAAGGCAGTGCTTAGTCAAGCCGCTTTCGACTGATTTTAAGTAGAAATTCGTTAATACTGCTTCGTTAATTAAAGCCACATTATATAATAATGATCTAGATCCCCAAGAGTCAAAGCATAGAAGAACAAACGAAGCGAAGAGTTATACCTGCATTTAAAACACATTTCCCAACTTGTTTACAGCAAGGATCCCTAACCCATTCGCTTCATGTCTTGACCGGAAACCGAAACGTCAATTATTACGGCTTTGCGAGCCCTGTGTCCCTCCTCGCGGTAGGGGAAACTAAGATCCTTTCAGCTTCTCCCTCGAGATATGTACGTGTGGGATGTTGAATGAGGAGAGGACTTCTGGAAGCCTCGAGAGCTGCTGTGTAGTGGGCTTCATCCACCTTTTCGGGTGAATACTTCTGGATCTTTGCTGGAGGCTCTCCTGGTGGTGTTGACAGATGCTTCTTCCCGGCGGTACGGCTTGATTATACTCACCTCTCGGCAAAGTTCACGTCTCCTCGTATTTGCAGGGTGCTTTGTTTTCGTTAGGGGAACGCCCTCTCGGCCTTTCCGAACTGTCAGAGGTGAAAGCAGACTATTAAACTAAAGATTCGTTCCCTTCGCTTCGTCCCCCATAACTCGCAAAATAGAGTCTGTGTGATAAGCAAACCGAATCTGGCCGTGCGATGCAAACGAGCTCGCTTCTAGGAAACAGCCTCGCCTAGGTATTAGTTTTAACTCTCTGTTCCCCGCTCTCTCCTCCCACGTCTCTCTAGCCCCCTCTCCCCCACCCCCCACCCCTCCCATATCCGACGCTGATAACCAATCACAACTAATTGGCTAGATCACATGAGAAGAGCACGGGGACTATTTTTTCCCCTACGTTACGCTTATTTCTTCTTTCCATTTGTTCATTCCGTTTTATCCCCCTTTTTTTGCCTTCTCACAAAAAAATAAATTGTCCCCGTCCGTTTTTTTTTTCATGAATGAGGGAAAAGGAGTGACGAAACCAAATCACAACGGGGATCGAAACAGGGAATTGAGAGAGTGAGAGTTTAAAAGCCTCTCCCAAGAGCCTCCGGAGACGAGCTGGCTAAATCCTAGCAGAGAGTGTGTGAGTGCCGGAGTCAACAACGAAGCTTTGTTGGAGTGGCGTGTTCCTCGTTCCCGCGCGCCACCACCAGTCGAGGTTCAGCCCTTGCGCCTGGTGGAAGTGAGGGTGCCTCCCGTCCGACGCGCCGCCGGATCAAACCTCGCGTGCTTGCTCTGGCTTTCTCTTTATTCTTTTTTTTCCGAACTTCGAGTGGGATTCGCTCTATTTTCTTTTCCCTTTTTGGCGCACTTTCATCATCGCCGGGTGAGTGCCGCGGCGTGTGTGTTCGAGGCGAGGTTCAGCGCAGACACACACTCGACGTGGACGAGGGAAATGAGATGGGACATGGCTCGATGGGGGACGTGAGTTCGTGAAACGAGAGGAGCTCCCCTCCCCTCCCCCCTTCCCCACCACTCCCCCAACCCCGGAGAGGATCCTTGCTGTCGTATTTCATGAATGGTGACGTCTCTTGGAAAAAATATATATATTAATCGTCGAGGATGTCTGCCTCTGGAAAACAAAATGAGAGTGTTCGTTCTGGAATTCGGTGAGATAAGACGATGTCAGAATGATAATTTCTGGAAAGTGACAATTCGGTTTATGAAACGCGTATCATGGTGGAGGAAACACGATATCTATAAGATGAGATAAGGTTGTGTATGTGTACTGCACTGTTCTGAAATTCACGAAAGTAAAAACGATATCGCAAATTTGAAAAAAAAAGTTATTTCAAACACAGTTCACATTTGATGTTGCAATTATATTATAAATTACGAGCATGTCACCCAGGACATATTTGTGTAAAACAATTATGAAACTGTTCAACAGACACGCAACTATGTGGTGCAGGGAAAGTTAGAAGGGACACTGTTTAAAGCGACTCAGCGATAACATGTTACGATGACCCGAAGTGCTGAGGACATTGATCAAGCTGTCAGTGGGCCAGCTATCTCGCTAAGCAATTCTACAGTCGTTTATCTTTTCGTTGACACTTCGATTCGCCGAAAGGGATCCAAGAGGCTGGACCTGCTGCAGGAAGTGTGCTAATTCGCTCCATCTCCTGGCCGATTTTATCATCATTTCTTCGTCTTTTTCTTCATCTCTTTTTTTTCATCTCCGTCGGAAGAAAGTTAGTGTCCCTGAAGATGAAATGCTTTAAGAAGTTTCGGATGCAAATTGCGTCGTGTCAGACGAAAAACGAACCGGATAAAAGTGAAATGTAAAGATGTCCAGCTGCGTGCTTCCGCCTTCCAGGATTCCTCGCTGGCCGCCGAGAAAATAGGGGCGTAAGAAAAGCAGGGAAGGATAATGATAACGAAGATAATAATGGCATGACAAAACCTCTCCTTCTTCACCTTCTTGTGCGTTTCAGAGGCCGTCGCGGAGGTCAAGGCACGAGCGAGAAGTCAAGCTGGTGGTGCAACGTCACAATAATGACTCCATAAATTCGGCCGCTCTTATTTTCCCCTTTTTTGAAGGAGTTCTGCTTCGGCCGTTCCGGAGAATGTATTATACAAAAGCAGGGGAGTTTCCGGTCCGGCTAAGAGAAGGAGAACGCTGGTCTGGACGATAGCAAATGGCTTTTAAATTAATGTGTTTGATGTTCGACCGAGAAGGGACACCGGCTCGTGATCATTAGATTTTCTTCTCTCTTTTTTTTTACGGCGATTCGGAGGCCATCTGCGTCCACCTGAACTCGAAAGCACTCTCTTGACATCCATTTTGCATGTCCTTCCTCTAGAAGCAAAGTCTTTTATACGGAAACTTTTATGGTTCGGGTCCATCTGTGAGTGATTCTTCTGACGCCAAGACCCGATCGCCAGACCTCGTCCAAGTGGCCTCCTCGTGGCCTCCTCATGATCTCCCCATGGCCACCTCATGACGCGTTCCTAATGGAACGGAAAGTAAAAATGAGGTTCTCGCCATATTGGAAGGGTGACCTCGTATGCCGGGTCTTATACACGCGGCCAATAATTTTCTGATATTCAGATTATCTTTTGATTGGACGGAACTTCCTGCAGATATCTGAATATCTTTGTGTTGAGGAAGGAAAAAAAGAAGAAGAAAAGAAGGAGAGTGAGGCGGCAGCGGCGCAAGGATATGAGTTCCATTTTCAGCCGGTCAAAATATTGGAGAATTTGTGAATGGGAATATCAAACTTGAAACATCAGCAGTAAATACAATGCTCCTGTAATCGAACTTGGGCCGTAAGGAAGGGAAACGTCGCGAGTCCGCCCTTATACAGCGCAGTCGGAGGGGCAGCGGCGGCGCCCATGACGGAGGGGGGCGGGATGATGTCGCCCGGGTCGCCCCTGTCACGGAGGCGGGTAGGACCGTGCCCGGCGCCCTTCACCATCAGCGGTGCCTCGGACACCAGCCGCTCCTGCGCCTCAGTCGACGCCCTCTGCAGCCCCACGACCATCGAGTCCTTCCTCAGCGAGTCCCCCTTCACGCTGTCGCAGGCGAGGAGCTGGGGAGACCTGATAGGAAACCCCAAGCGAGGATGCAAGTCGAGGGAGAGGTTCTGCTCCAGGTACTTCCTGATGGGCAAGTCGCAGACGAGCGGCACGAGCGAGAGCGAAGGGAACAGCGACGACGCCTCCAGACAAGACTCCGTCGGGGAGAAGTACGAGCGGAGGGGGAGCGGCGGGAGCGTCCTGTCCACGTGCCCCGCGGAGCCCCAGCAGAAGTCCTTCCTCTCCTTCGGCAAGCCGCAGTACCACTTCGCGGAGCAGAGCGATGGCGTCGAGACGGTGGAGCTGGGCCTCCTCTCGGACCAGCCCAACGTCCACCTCAACAGAGACAAGAACGTGTCCAACTACGGCACCATCTCGAACCTGATCCTCGCGCCCAGAGACGCCCCGAACGGCGTGCAGGCCGACGAGCCGAAGGAGAAGCCGTTCCTGAACTCGACGATGCGCCAGAGGTCCATCCCCTTCATCGTCACGCAGAACCTGAGCTCCCCGAAGCCGTTCCTGAAGGCGGGGGCGAGGCAGTCCTCCCGCTGCAGCCTCAACGTCCCGAATGGATCCAAAGGATTCCTCTCGTCGAGGACCAGACTCGACGCCAAGGGATTTCTCGAGTCCTTAGGAGGACGTCGAGCTAGCCAAGGCCTGTCCCACCTGCGGGTGCCTGGAGGGACGCACGGCTCGGAGAGCAGGAAGGGCTCCTTTCTCTCGGCCATGAACTCCTCCATATTAGACAGGATGTCCCTCGCGTCCTTCAAGTCCTCCTGCAAGTCGCTCTCGAGATCGGAGGAGATGAAGAACAAGATTATACAAAATTTTAATACAGTAGGTTGACTGATGTAATAATCTTGCAGTATTTCTAAATAGAAGAACACGACTCGGATAATCTACATGCAAGTGCATTAACGCAATTAATGAATAACATTAGAATAACAATGTTCAGCGAATTACTTGTTTAAAAAGAACTCTCTCGGTTTTACACGCTCCATGTTTTTCTTTTATAGAAATGTGTTACTGGTATGTCTTGAAGCAATGTATGTGTGTGTGTATCACTGTCTGTCCGCCTGCCTGTCTGACTCTGCCTGTCTGTCTAACTCTGTCTGTCTGCCTTTCTATCTGACTTTATGCCTGTGTACGCGTGTGTATGAATACATGGAATAAGGGCGAGCGGTCATTCCTATTTACATACGCACACGTGAAAGCGGTTGGAAATTATTACTCGAGAACCAAGAATTTCTATATCCGGAGACCCTCGAGCCATTTTAGATTTAAGAAGGTCCTTTGTATTTTAAAAGGGCATTGCCGTTGAAAGAAATGCCGATTTTGCATATTCATCGCTATTTACGTACCTACAAATATCTGTAAGAAGGAAAAATTATGCGATATTTTTATTAGTTATATATTCCAATAGATGACCGAAGTTCGGCTCCCTGACATTTACAATCTCCACCGAGGAAAAACTGAACGGTTTTCCATGACGTACCATTTATAAAGTTCCTTCCCAGAACGACTTGGTCTTACGTCAAAGTTATTCCCCCTCTATCGATTTATTTTACTGCCCTGTCGTTTCTTTCTATTCCGTATCCTTGTAGGGTTTTTTTCTTTTTCTTTTTTTTTCTTTTCTTTTTTTTTAGAGGGGCATCTTGGAAACCTCTCAAACTTGGGATAAATCTTTTTTCAACTTTCTCTCTCATACCCAGCGTCGCATGAACTTTTGGGTCGCTCGTTAAAAGATAGGAGTCGGATCTTGGTTTCGTGTCCCCCCCCCTGGTTTCGTCTCCCCCCCCCCATCCTTGTTTCGTCTCTCCCTCCCCTCTGGTTTCGTCTCCCCCCCTCCACCCCTGGTTTCGTCTCTTAGCCCCCCCCCCCCCCGTCCTTGTTTCGTCTCTCCCTCCCCTCTGGTTTCGTCTCATACCCCTCCCTTCGTATTTCCCGCCTTCTCTACCTCCTTTCCGTTTCCCCCCTCTTTCTTATTATCTCTCTTTCTCTCTCTCTGTCTATCTATCTACCTATCTCTCTATATCTTTTCCCTTCTTTTCCTTCCACCCTTCCCTATCCCCCTTTCCCACCTCTTTCCCCTTTCCCCCTCTCTTCCTTTTCCCTATTCCCCCATTTCCCTCCCTCCCTGTCCCCCTCTTCTCCCCCCCCCCCGTCCCCATCCCCCCTCTTCCCCCCTTCTTCCCCCGTCCCCATCCCCCCTCTTCCCCCGTCCCCATCCCCCTTCCCCCGTCCCCATCCCCCCTCTTCCCCTTCCCTCTCTTCTCACTCCCGGTTCCCATCCCCCCTCTTCCCCTTCCCTCTCTTCTCCCTCCCCGTCCCCCTCTTCTCCCCCACCTCTCCCTCCCACCCCTTTTTTCCTCCCCCTCGTTGTAGGACCGTCCAATCATCACTATCTCTCCAGCATCACCATTCACCATCATTACACACTACGAATCACTTTTCCATTCACCCTGCAGCGCCTTCCAAACTTTTCTGCTGTCCAAGTGGCATTACCATTCAAGCAGGTTCGAGTTCTCTCTTCTTCTCTTCTTTCATTTCCTATTTTTCTTCTTCTTCCTCTTCTTCTTCTTCGTTTGCTTTCATTTCCTCTTTTTTCCTCTTCTCTTCTTCTTTCATTTCCTGTTTTTCTTCTTTCTCTATTTCTCTTTTTCTTTCATTTCATCTTCTTCTCTTCTTTCATTGACTTTTTTTCTTCTTCATCTATTTTTCTTCTTCTTCCTCCTCCTCCCCTTCCTCCTCCTCCTCCCTCCCTCCCTCCCTCCCTCCCTCCCTCCCTCCCTCCCTCCTCCTCCTCCTCCCCCATTCCTCCTCCTCCCCCATTCCTCCTCCTCCCCATTCCTCCTCCTCCATCCTTCCTCCTCCCCCATCCCTCCTCCTTCTCCCTCATCCGTCTTCCTCCCCCATCCTTCCTCCTCCTCCCCATCCCTCCTCCTCCTCCCCATCCCTCCTCCTCCTCCTCCATCCCTCCTCCCTCCTCCTCCTCTTCTCCCTCCTCCTCCTCCTCCTCCTCTCCTTTCTACTCGTTTCTTCCCAAAGCATCCTAGACAGCATGCAGTCCTACCCCCCCCCCCCCCCCCCTGGAGCTGCCCTCTTCAAAAGGGCGCCTGTGCCCCCGCAGAGATTTTTATTTCACGGCTCCCCATCGGGGTGCTCCTTGAACTGCGAGTTTTTTTTTGTTTGTTTTTTTCTTCTTTTATTTTTTTTATCGTATTTTGTTTGGTTTGTTTGTTTGTTTGTTTTTCTTCTTTCGAGTTTTTTTTTTCTTTTTCTTCTTCTTTTTCTTTTTTCTGCCTTTTTTCTTTTTTTTCTGCCATTTTTTTTTTCTTTCTTTCTGAACTACTTCCAATTTCACTAATCTTCTATGGGCCATAAGTTCTTACTTCCCCCTCTTCAATTTTTTTCCTCGTCCTTTTCTCTTTTTTTCTTCTTTTCGTTCTCTCTTTGTTCGTCTTCTTCTTCTTCTGTTTCCTTTTTTATCTTTCTCCTCTTCTTCCTCTGCCTCCCTCCCCCTTATTTTTTTACTTCTTCTCCCTCCCCCCCTTTTTTATCCTTCTCCTCTCCTCTCTCTCTCCCCTCTCCTATTTCCCCATTCTCTTCGTCTTTTTCTTCTACCTCTCTCCCCTTCCTTTTAGTCTTTCTCCTCCTCCTCCTCTTCTCCTCATTTCCCATTCTTTCCTTCTCCTCCCTTCTTTCCTTCTCCCTTCTTTCCTTCTTCTCCCTCCCCCCTTTTTTTCGTTCTCCTCCTCCTCATTCTCTTATTCTTCTTCTCCCTCCCCCTCTCCTCTTTCCCCATCTCCTTCATCATAATCATCTCCTTCTCTCTCTCTCTCTCTCCTTTTTTCTTCCTCCTCCTCCTCCTCCTCTTCTCCTCCTCCTCCCGAAGCCGGAATCAAATTGTGTGTTTCTCGGACGAGTGTTTTCTCCCCGCCGTGTCTCCTCCCTCGGCCGTGTTATGGATGACCTCGGCGGCGAGATTTTATAACACAGCATCGCCTGCTCGTACCCACTCGCCCTCTCTTCTTCCCTCTCCCATTCCCTCCCTCTTCCGTATATCTGATTTCTTCCTCTTCTTCTTCTCTTTTCCTCGCCCTTCTCCCATCTCCCCATCTGCCCTTCTTCCATATACCCCATTTCTCCCGTTCCTCCACATACCCCATTTCTCCCGATCCTCCTCTCCCCGTCCTCTCTCTCTCTCTCTCCCTCTCCCATTCTTGCACCGACCCTCTCCTCTTTCCCCATTTTCTTCTTCTTCTCCCTCTCCCACCTCCTCTCCTCCACCTCCCTTTGCCTTTATATGGATGACCTCTGGGGGGGGGAGGAAATTTTTATAACACAGCATCGCCCGCTCGTATAACACATCCTCTCTTCTTCCCTCTCCCACCTCCCCTTTTCCTCCTCTCCTCCACCTCCCCCTTTCCTCCTCTCTCCCACCTCCCCCTTTCATCCCCTCTCCCCCCCCCCCCTTTCCTCCTCTCTTCCACCTCCCCATTTCCCCCTCTCTTCCACTTCCTCATTTCCCCCTCTTCTCCCCATCTCCCCTTTCCTCCTCTCTCCCACCTCCCCCTTTCCTTCTCTCTTCCACCTCCCCCTTTCCTCCTCTCTCCCACCTCCCCTTTTCCTCCTCTCTCCCACCTCCCGTTGCCCTTACATGGATGACCTCGGGAGGGGGGTGGGGGGGGGAGGAAATTTTTATAACACAGCATCGCCCGCTCGTATAACACATCCCACGAGCGCTAACGATTACGCTCGGCGCCGGGGATCTTTATGGTAATTGAGCCCCCTTGTTTTGAGTTTTATTTCCCTCGCGCCACGGTGGTTGATTTTGTTTGCTTACTTCGGAGGGGGGGGGGGGTGGCGACAGTTTAAGGGAGGGGGAAGGGGGGAGTGAAGGGAGGGGGGGAAGGTGACAGTTTAAGGGAGGGGGGAGTGGAGGCGACAGTTTAAGGGAGGGGGAGGGAGTGGAGGCGACAGTTTAAGGGGGGGGGATGGGAGTGGAGGTGACAGTTTAAGGTGGGGGGGAAGGGGGGGAGTGAAGGTGACAGTTTAAGGGGTGGAAGGTGTTGGGTGAAGGGCCACGGTGGTTGATTTTGTTTGCTTACTTCGAAGGGGGTGGAGGCGACAGTTTAAGGGGTAGGAGGGGGGGGAAGGGAGTGGAGGTGACAGTTTAAGGGGGGAAAGGGGGGAGGGGCGTTGGGTGAAAGCGACAATTTGTTAAGGGGGGAAAAGGGGGGAGAGCGTTAGGTGAAGGTGACAGTTTAAGGGGGAGGGGGCAGACGAGGGGAGGAAAGATCCGTT
>NC_091590.1:6746496-6756496 GCF_042767895.1 Penaeus vannamei
AGCCCGAGAACAAGCCCAAGAACAAGCCCGAGAACAATGGAACAGGCTGGGATGTCATTGTTACGGGCGTCGAGAACAATGGAACAGGCTGGGATGTCATTGTTACGGGCGTCAAGAACAATGGAACAGGCTGGGATGCCATTGTTACGGGCGTCAAGAACAATGGAACAGGCTGGGATGTCATTGTTACGGGCGTCGAGAACAATGGAACAGGCTGGGATGTCATTGTTACGGGCGTCAAGAACAATGGAACAGGTTGGGATGCCATTCACTGTTACGGCGTTGGACGTCAAGAACAATGGAACAGGCTGGGATGTCATTGTGCTGTCATGGACGTCAAGAGAACAATGGAACAGGCTGGGATGTCATTGTTACGGGCGTCAAGAACAATGGAACAGGCTGGGATGTCACTGTTACGGACGTCAAGAACAATGGAACAGGCTGGGATGTCACTGTTACGGACGTCAAGAACAATGGAACAGGCTGGGATGTCATTGTTACGGGCGTCAAGAACAATGGAACAGGCTGGGATGTCATTGTTACGGGCGTCAAGAACAATGGAACAGGCTGGGATGTCACTGTTACGGACGTCAAGAACAATGGAACAGGCTGGGATGTCACTGTTACGGGCGTCGAGAACAATGGAACAGGCTGGGATGTCATTGTTACGGGCGTCAAGAACAATGGAACAGGCTGGGATGTCATTGTTACGGGCGTCAAGAACAATGGAACAGGCTGGGATGTCACTGTTACGGACGTCAAGAATACAATTAACAGGCTGGGATGTCATTGTTACGGGCGTCAAGAACAATGGAACAGGCTGGGATGTCACTGTTACGGGCGTCAAGAACAATGGAACAGGCTGGGATGTCATTGTTACGGGCGTCAAGAACAATGGAACAGGCTGGGATGTCACTGTTACGGGCGTCAAGAACAATGGAACAGGCTGGGATGTCATTGTTACGGGCGTCGAGAACAATGGAACAGGCTGGGATGTCATTGTTACGGGCGTCGAGAACAATGGAACAGGCTGGGATGTCATTGTTACGGGCGTCAAGAACAATGGAACAGGCTGGGATGTCACTGTTACGGGCGTCAAGAACAATGGAACAGGCTGGGATGTCATTGTTACGGGCGTCAAGAACAATGGAACAGGCTGGGATGTCATTGTTACGGGCGTCAAGAACAATGGAACAGGCTGGGATGTCATTGTTACGGGCGTCAAGAACAATGGAACAGGCTGGGATGTCATTGTTACGGGCGTCAAGAACAATGGAACAGGCTGGAATGTCACTGTTAAGGGCGTCTTCATGTTGCAGAATATTGCAAAATGTAGATCATGTTGGAGAGGTTATGGGCTTGGCGGGGATATGATCCAATTTGGGGGATCGTTGTGTGTGTCGTTTTATGTTGATGAGGCGTGTGTGTCCGATGTGTGGATGGAGGTGGATAGGTTGGTATATGTGGGTGTGTTTGGATGTGTGTGTGGGTGTGGATGGGTGTTTTTGTGTGTGTGTGTGTTTGTATAAGTGTGTATTTGTGTTTGTGTGTGGGTGTGTTTGTACAAGTGTGTATGTGTGTCGATGAGTGTGGATGTTTGTTTGTGCATGAGTGTGATATATATGTCTGTTTTTGCGTGTATGTCTCAGTGTGTTTGTATGAGTTGAGTTTGGATGTGTGTGTGAATGTTTGTGTTTATGAATGTGTGCATCAGTGTGTCTGCGTAACTTTCACATCGATATACAAATCCTTTTTTCATAATTCCATATTCTTTATTATCATCATTATTTCTTTCCATTTTCTTTCTTTTTATTATCATTTTCTTTTTCGAACGTCCCCAAGAACACCAACAAAAAAAAAAAAAGACGAAGTCGAGCGGAACGAAATTGCTAACGTGAGCAATTACCGCTACGCAAGGACGCCATCTTATTACCAGGAGCTTCTTGCAAATTAATGATTGATGAAAATAATTGCTCCTCGTCTCTCGTGGCGTGTCACTTTCTTCACCCGCAAACATGAATCATCTCTCGGTGATAAGACATGTCATTTTCTTTACGAGATTATGGCTGGGTGACTTAGCGGGGTGGCTTGAGAGGGAGGGAGAGGGAGAGGGAAGGAAGGAGGGAGGGAGAGAGAGAAGGAAGGAGGGAGGGAGGAAGAGAGGGAAGGAGGGAGGTAGGAGAGAGAGAGAAAGAGAAAGAGAGAGAGAGACAGACAGAGGTAGGGGCAGAGAGAGAGAGAGAGAGAGAAAGAGACAGGGACAGAGAGAGAGAAAGAGAGAGAGAAAGGGAGAGAGAGAGAGAGTGAGTTTCCTTTTTTGAACATTTTACAGTTTATGAGGAGTTGGTGTGGGCGTCGAAGCTTCTTGATTAGAGCTCACTTTCTTGTTCCTAAGTATTTTTATCTATAATCTGCTCACCCTTATCTATCTGTCTACCTATCTGTCTACCTAACTATCTACCAACCTACCTATCTATCTATCCACCTATCTATCTACCTACCTACCTACCTACCTATCTACCTACCTTTCTATCTATCTGTCTGTCCATCTATCCATCTATTTATCTGTCTACGTATCTACCTACCTATCTATCTACTTACCTACATACCTAATTGCCTACCTACCAATCTATATATCTATCTCCCTCCCTCCCTCCCTCCCTCCCTCCCTCCCTCCCTCCCTCCCCAAATTCTCCCTACTCCCTACTCCCTACGAGAACCAATTTAACCGCAAGCATAAAGAATATAAAAAAAAAGAAAAAAAAAGAAGCCAATTCACCGAAGCCATCCTGCCTGATTCCTGATTCTCTTATGCTTACTGCTGTTTACCAAGCCGAGGAAAAAGCCCTTTGCTCGTTACACTTGGCAACGATGTTTACCCACAGAACATCCCCTGAGGAATCGCTCCACCTTCGATCAGCTGAGAGGGAGAGAGAGAGAGAGAGAGAGAGAGAAAGGGAGAGAGAGAGAGAGAGAGAGAGAGAGAGAGAGAGAGAGAGAGAGAGAGAGAGAGGGAGGGAGGGAGGGATGGGGGGAATGGGGGGAGGAGGAGGGGAGGCAGAGGCAGAGAGAGAGAGAGAGAGTAGAGAGAGAGAGAGAGAGAGAGAGGAGAGAGAGAGAAAGGGAGAGGGAGAGAGAGAGAGAGAGAGAGAGAAAGAGAGGGATGGGGGGGAATGGAGGGAATGGGGGGGTAGGGGGAGAGAGGGGAGGGGGGATAGGAGAGAGAGGTGGGGGGGATAGGGAAAGAAGAGGGGAGGGAGGGAGAGAGAGAGAGAGATGGGTAAATGGGTAAATTAGAGAGAAGGGAGAGTAGGAGTAAGAGAGAGAGGGGAGAGTAGGAGTAAGAGAGAGAGAGATGGGTAAATTAGAAAGAGAGGGAGGGAAGAGTAGGAGTAAGAGAGAGAGAGAGGGAAGGAGGGACAGAGAGAGAGAGAAAGGGAGAGGGAGAGGAGAGAAAGAGAGATGGGAGAGAGAGAGAGTGAGTGGGGGTGTGGATAAGAGATAAAGAGATAGAAGGAAAAAGACAGACAGACAAGACGAGACAAAGACAAACAAAAACAAACCGAGTATTATCTCACGGGAGACGGAGACGCCAAAAAAGAGAGAAAACTTCGAAGCTTTTTTGAGACAGGTTTAGACATGTGGTAGCGGATGGCTTCGACAACTCTGACTTGGAGAGACGTGATTCGGGGGGAGGTGGGGGGTGGGTGGGGGGGAGATCGAGGTGGGTGGGTAGGGAGGTGGGGGGGGGAGATCGAGGTGGGGAAGTGGGGGGGGAGACCTTGATGGGGTTGGGAAGGGGAGGTTTTGGGGAGGTGGGGGATGGGGGAGATCGAGGTAGGTGGGTGGGGAAGTGGGGGGTGGGAAAGACCTTGATAGGGTTGGGAAGGGGAGGTTTCGGGGGGGGGGGGGCGGGAGAAGGGAAAGCAATGCTGTCTTGGGAAAGGAATCAGCGGGATGAGGTAGGGGAGGTGTAGAGTGGGGAGAAAAACTATAGTTAATGGGGAAATAGACTCAATAAGGTAAGGTGACAGGGACGTCAAAGGGGTAGGGTAAAGGGGAAGTGAAGGGGGGGGGGGAAGCTATAGGACTGTGGGAGGGGAACAACACCAGTAAAGAAGGGAAGGGACGAGGAAGGAGAAGAAAAAGCAATGGACTATGGAAAGAGAGGTCGATTGGGGGGGTTAGGAAGAGGGGTAGGGACTGTTAGAGCGGAGAGGGGAGATGGAGTGAACGGGAGAGGGTATAGGAATGATAGAGGGGAGAGGGGGGTGAACGGGAGAGGGGTAGGGACTGATAGAGGGGAGAGGGGTAAGGGGACTGATAGAGGGGAGAGGGGTAGGGACTGATAGAGGGGAGAGGAGTAGGGACTGATAGAGGGGAGAGGAGTAGGGACTGATAGAGGGGAGAGGGGTAGGGACTGATAGAGGGGAGAGGAGTAGGGACTGATAGAGGGGAGAGGGGAAAGGGGGGGGGGTGACGTGATGCCAGCTGGCCTTCGTCACGTATGCAATATGAGTCCAGTGACAGGTTTATCTTTTTACGTGTCCTGGTGCGACCATATCTCCTTTTATGGCGAGCGCGTGCTTCTTCGTGACGGGAAAAGGCAATCAAATTTGGCAACGGCGAAGGTATTGCAGAATGTCAGCGTGCGAAATGAGTACGCTGACGAAGCTCATTTCGTTTCATTCGGTGGGAAATTCTGAAGAAAAATAGGTGTATAAGTGAAAGAGGGATGGAATGATGAAATAAATGATAATGAAAGAATTAAGATTAGGGATTTTTTTAATATAAATAAATAACATTAGTCTGAAGGCTTCCGGTGTTATTTGAATAAAAAACTAGGTTAATGATCAGAACCGGACAATAAAAAAAAACATAAGAAAAATCACAAAGCAGACGCAATACATTGATATGCAAAGTAACGCAAAACCCTATTTTATATTCATATAAGCCGTGGGCTATCATAATGTACACAAGGGTACGAAAAATAAAGAAATAACAGCATCAAAGATAAGAAATTATAATTAGGAGGAGGAAAAAGAGGACACCTTTATCTCACATATACCACCTCTTGCAAAAAAAAAATCTTATATTGACTACTTTGCAAGACTGACAGAAGGCCTCGGGGGACAGGGGGGGACGGGGGGGAGGGGGACTGGTGGAGAAAGGGGAGGGGGACATGGGGAGAAGGGGGAAGGGGGGGAGGGGGACATGGGAGGAAGGGGGAGGGTGGAGGGGGGACAAGGGGAGAAGGGGTGGAGGGGGAGAAACCAGACAACGGTTCAAGCTTCAGACCTTCCTTGGGGGCGCCTAGGCAGGAGGGGGACGGGGTGGGAGGAGGGGAGGAAGGGGGAGGGGGAGAGAGAGGAGAAGACGAGGGGAACGGGTGGAAAGGGAGAGAGACAGAGAGAGATGAGGAAGTGGGAAGAAGAGGGGAAGGAGGACGAAGGAGGAGAGGGATAGGTGAGGAAGAAGGGAAATGGGAGGACGAAGGAGGAGAGGAAGAAGGGAAATGGAAGAAAAAAAGGGTGAGAAAGGGAGGGAGGAGAGTAGGAGTGGAAGATAAGGGAGAGAGTATGAAGAAAGAGAGATAGAAGGGAGATAAGAGACGGGAAAGCTAGGAAGAGATAGGAAGGAGACAAGGAGGAAATAGGGGAGGGAGAGACGCAGGGTGAAGAATTGATCTGGGAATGGGGTCGATTGAGGGGGGGGGGGGGAACTTAGGCCATATGGGGGAGGAAATGGAGAGGGGGGGAGGGGGGAGACGGAGAGGGGAGTGAACGGAAAGCAAGATGAGAGATGGTGAGATAGGGAGAAAAAGAGCAGAAGGAGGAAGGGAAATAATGGTAGAGGAGGGAGAGGAAAGGAATAGGAGATAGGATAGGAGAACAAAAAACAAGAGAAGACATAACGAACAAAAAAAAACAAAAAAACAGAAGGAACAAAACAAAAAACAAAATCGAAGAATCAAAGAAACCCAGATAAAGCAAAGGGAGAGAGCGAAAATAGAACAAGAAGAAATCGAGCCAATCAGATCAAGGAAATTCCCAGAGATAAAATAAAAGGTCACGGAATCATTTGCTGGAGAGTCTGATAAGTGTCTGGTGCCGTAACCGACCCGAACTTCCATTCCATTACGCAGTCCATCTCATTTCGTTACGTAGTTGATACTTCCTTCCTTTTTTTTTTTTTTCTTTTTCTTTTTTTTTTTTTTTTTTTTTTTTGAATTATGGTTCATTGGTAGATTTTTTTTTTTTTTGTGGGTTGATGGAAACTTCCTTTTTTCTGAATTACGGATGATGGGTTGATTTTTTTTTTTTTTTTTTTTTTGTGGGTTGATGGAAGTCTGATAGTTCAGTTCAACCGGATGGGGCAGAAATAGGTGTTTTTTTTACGGATTGTGAAAGTACAAGTAGCGAATATGTGTGTGTGGGGGGGGGGGGGGAATGAGTGTCAGAATGCGTCGTTTCTGTTGTAGTTCAAGTACGAATGTATTTCGATTTTTTCATGTGTATAATGTCTCTGTTATTATTTATGATAGGCGTGAGTGTGGTTGTGTGTGGTTAACATTTGTGAGCATGTGTTTACGTAAATGTGTGCATGCGGGGATGTGTGCGTGTGGATGTGGGGCTATATAACTACCAACCTAAATAACTAATTAACTAACTACCAATTTACCCACCTACTTCTACCTACCTACCTCTACCTACCTACCTCTACCTACCTACCTCTACCTACCTACCTCTACCTACCTACCTCTACCTACCTACCTCTACCTACCTACCTCTACCTACCTACCTCTACCTACCTACCTCTACCTACCTACCTCTACCTACCTACCTCTACCTACCTACCTCTACCTACCTACCTACCTCTACCTACCTACCTCTACCTACCTACCTACCTCTACCTACCTACATATATCTATCTATGTCTGCCTATCTATCTATCTATCTATCTGTCTGTCTGTCTGTCTGTCTGTCTGTCTATCTAATCTAAACTAATCTCTCTCTCTCTCTCTCTCTCTCTCTCTCTCTCTCTCTCTCTCTCTCTCTCTCTCTCTCTCTCTCTCTCCCTCTCCCTCTCCCTCTCCCTCTCCCTCTCCCTCTCCCTCTCCTTCCCTCTCCCTCTCTCTCACTCCCCTCTCCCTCTCCCTCACTCCCCTCTCCCTCTCCCTCACTCCCCTCTCCCTCTCCCTCTCCCTCTTCCTCACTCCCCTCTCCCTCTCCCACACTCCCCTCTCCCTCTCCTTCTCTCTCCTCTCCCTCACTCCCCTCTCCCTCTCCCCTCTCCCTCTCCCTCTCCCTCCCTCCCTCCCTCCCTCCCTCTCCCTCCCCCTCTCTCTATCTATCTACCTACCTATCTATCTGCACACACACACACACAGAGATAAACTACACAGAAGACTACACACAAGAGAAGCTACATCCTCGACACCAGGTGCCGCCCAGTTCAGCAACGTTGCCACCGCGTCGGAATTCACTTAAGCGCTCTTTTGTTCCACACCTAAACTAATTAACCTGGCACAAACGAGGATAACGCGATTACTCTCATTGTTCATGTATAAGATGAAAGAGGTGGTGAAGGAGTCGATAGCTCTCCGTTCGCGCCTGAGAGATACAACTCGCTGCAATACGTGCCAGGAGGAAGCAGTACAGGTGCATGTTGCAAGCAAGCTGAAAGGTGTGCTTTAGAGAACAATGGCTTCGTGTGAATTATTATGGCCCTATATACCCGTGTGGTTAGATCTGCCTTGGTTGTGTTATGCAGTATTACAGTCTTTATATTTGGATTCCTATATGTGAAAGAAGTTATTCTCATATTGTACATATGCAGACACATGCACATACGTACGTATATACACACACACATACATACATACATATATACATACATACATACATACATACATACATACATACATACATACATACATACATGTGTATGTGTGTGTGTATATATAAATGTGAATAAGTGCGTACATGCGGACACGCACACGCAAACGTACACGCCCGCACACACATATATGTGTGTGTTAAGGTATATATGCACATATTGTTTGCAGAAATACGTTTTGTGTAAGTAACCTCACATCTCAAAAATAGTCACTTTCTGGAATTACAATGAGCTCTTCCATATTTTATTCCTTCATCTACTTGCCAAACAGACCCCGGCTCCGCAAACACGATCCCCAACCAGACGTATTTCGCCAACTAATCCTTCTCGTCCACCCCCGCTGATTCATCCTCGTCCACCCCCGCTGATTCATCCTTCTCGTTCACCCCCGCTGATTCATCCTTCTCGTTCACCCCCGCTGATTCATCCTTCTCTTTCACCCCCGCTGATTCATCGTTCTCGTTCACCCCCGCTGATTCATCCTTCTCGTCCACCCCCGCTGATTCATCCTTCTCGTCCACCCCCGCTGATTCATCCTTCTCGTCCACCCCCGCTGATTCATCCTTCTCGTCCACCCCCGCTGATTCATCCTTCTCGTTCACCCCCGCTGATTCATCCTTCTCGTTCACCCCCGCTGATTCATCCTTCTCGTCCACCCCCGCTGATTCATCCTTCTCGTCCACCCCCGCTGATTCATCCTTCTCGTCCACCCCCGCTGATTCATCCTTCTCGTCCACCCCCGCTGATTCATCCTTCTCGTTCACCCCCACTGATTCATCCTTCTCGTTCACCCCCGCTGATTCATCCTTCTCGTTCACCCCCCCTGATTCATCCTTCTCGTTCACCCCCGCTGATTCATCCTTCTCGTTCACCCCCACTGATTCATCCTTCTCGTTCACCCCCGCTGATTCATCCTTCTCGTTCACCCCCACTGATTCATCCTTCTCGTTCACCCACCGCTGATTCATCCTTCTCGTCCACCCCCGCTGATTCATCCTTCTCGCCCACCCCCGCTGATTCATCCTTCTCGTCCACCCCCGCTGATTCATCCTTCTCGTCCACCCCCGCTGATTCATCCTTCTCGCCCACCCCCGCTGATTCATCCTTCTCGTTCACCCACCGCTGATTCATCCTTCTCGTCCACCCACCACTGATTCATCCTTCTCGTCCACCCCCGCTGATTCATCCTTCTCTCGTCCACCCCCGCTGATTCATCCTTCTCGTTCACCCCGCTGATTCATCCTTCTCGTCCACCCCCGCTGATTCATCCTTCTCGTCCACCCCCGCTGATTCATCCTTCTCGTCCACCCACCGCTGATTCATCCTTCTCGCCCAAACCCCCGCTGATTCATCCTTCTCGTCCACCCCCGCTGATTCATCCTTCTCGTCCACCCCCGCTGATTCATCCTTCTCGTCCACCCCCGCTGATTCATCCTTCTCGTCCACCCCCCGCTGATTCATCCTTCTCGTCCACCCCCGCTGATTCATCCTTCTCGTCCACCCCGCTGATTCCATCCTTCTCGTCCACCCCGCTGATTCATCCTTCTCGTCCACCCCCGCTGATTCATCCTTCTCGTCCACCCCCGCTGATTCATCCTTCTCGTCCACCCACCCGCTGATTCATCCTTCTCGCCCACCCCCGCTGATTCATCATCCTTCTCGTCCACCCCCCGCTGATTCATCCTTCTCGTTCACCCCCACTGATTCATCCTTCTCGTTCACCCCCGCTGATTCATCCTTCTCGTCCACCCCCGCTGATTCATCCTTCTCGTTCACCCCCGCTGATTCATCCTTCTCGTTCACCCCCGCTGATTCATCCTTCTCGTTCACCCCCGCTGATTCATCCTTCTCGTTCTCCCCCGCTGATTCATCCTTCTCGTTCACCCCCCGCTGATTCATCCTTCTCGTCCACCCCCGCTGATTCATCCTTCTCGTTCACCCCCGCTGATTCATTAATCGGGCAAGCTTTGCTCTCCGGCATCGAGCATGCCCTTTGTCATCCTCGCCTCCGGGAGTCCGAGTTCCGCCTCTAACCACTCCTTTTTTCTCCCCTTCTCTCCCCTCGCAGGTCCTCTCTCTCGGCGCGGACGTCCTGCCGGAA
>NC_091590.1:6763996-6771496 GCF_042767895.1 Penaeus vannamei
GACTGCAGTGTCAGGAAGGAGACCCAAGATTTATATAAACCTTGAGAGAGCGGAGGAGAGAGAGAGGTAGGGGAGGAGGAGGGGGAGGGGATAGGGAGGGTAGCGGGAGTGGGGGAATGGGGGGAGTGGAGGAGAGAGAGGTGAAGGAAGCGGAGTCGAGGGGAAGGGAGTAGGAGGGAGAGAGGTAGGAAAATTAAGAGAGAGAAAGAGAGGGAGAGGGAAGGAGGCAGGGAGAAGAGGTGGAAGAAGTGAGACAGATAGAGAAAAAGTTATATATATATATATATATATATATATATATATATATATATATATATATATATATATATATATATATATATATGAATCCATGCGCGTTAGGTGTACATACGATCACATTGATAATTAAAATTGTAACCAAAACACGAAAATACAAATTGGATAAAAGACCAAAAAGGAAAGGAGTTTGAATGACAACAGAATACATACAATTACCTACAAAATGCAAGGCGCAGAGATAACAGTATAAGCTTTATTGTATTTGATAAAGCCTTTTCAAACCTCAGCATTACGCGCAACGAATCTCAGAGGTGAAAATAATGACCTTCTTCTGCAAAATTGCTAGTTTAGCGATTTTTTTTCGCTAGATTTGGCGACGTTTTTGGCGCCTTTTCAAGAGAGACGTAGGGGTCAGAATATTAGTACCTTTCAGATCTCTTTCCATTTCTCTTAGTAGAGAATCGGAGAATCTTTCCTCTGGTTAGAATAGAATCAGAGAATCTTTCCTCCAAGAACAGAATCAGGGAATCTTTCCTCCAGTTTGAACAGTAAAAGATTCTTTCCTCCAGTCAGAACAGTAAAATATTCTTTCCTTCAGTTAGAACAGTCAGAGAATCTTTCCTCCAGTTAGAACAGAATCAGGGAATCTTTCCTCCAGTTAGAACAGAATCAGGGAATCTTTCCTCCAGTTAGAACAGAATCAGGGAATCTTTCCTCCAGTTAGAACAGTCGGAGAACAGTAAAAGATTCTTTCTCTCAGTTAGAAAAGAATCATAAAATATTTCCTCCAGTCAGAACAGACTCAGAGAATCTTTCCTCCAAGAAAAGAATCAGAGAATCTTTCCTCCACTAAGAACAGACCCAGAGAATCTTTCCTCCAGTCAGACCAGAATGGGAAAATTAGTTAATTTAGCGACTTTTTGCTACTTTCGGAGGTGGGAAGAACCGCCCAATCTGCTGCTCTCAGTCCACGTTCTTTCTCACCGCGTGGGTGTGAGAAAATACGAATCGATTTCGTTATCGGAAAAAGATACGACTATAATTATATCGTTCACCTAATGATAACAACCAAACGAGTGCGGGTTTATCTCAGTCCCTTCCCGGATCGTTAGAAATTGCTTATTAACGAGCTAATGGAATTGCCTATTAACCCAGGCCAGATAGAGTTGTAGAAGGAGAGTAACATATCGGGGAGGGGGGGGGGGGGGGGGAGTGGAGAAAGGGAGGGGGTGGGTTCAGTACCTTTTGTGAAGTTCATTAAGGAATATTTGCATATCGGCGGGGGAGAGGTTAAGGCCCAGGGGGTTTGGGGGGGGGGGGGAGGTTAGTGTCGTTAAGGTCGAGTTCAGCAAGGAATAGACACGTAATCGTAGTCAGTAAGAATGAAGTTGATAAATCAGTGATGTGTTTTTGTTATTTTTTCTGTGCCTTTGTGGTAGTTACTTTTCCAATTGTTGACTTCTCCCGAATAACACTAGGAAATTCGGAAAAGGATATTAGGATACAATATATCGTTGAGGAAATAAAGAATATATGTTAATGTACCACCAATTGTGTGATAGTAGTGAAGATTCCAAAATGATAATGATATTGATAATAATATTAAGGATAATAGTAATTGAACAATGAGAATAATAATTAGAGATTAATAAAAACAATAATGGTAATGATTATGATGATAGTGACAAAACAAAACGGTAATAAATGAGTGATGATAATGATGATCTATAATAATGATGATGTTGAAAATAATTAATTATTCAGTATAATAGCAGTAATGATAATATTCAAACATAATAACAGTTGTGGTAATGTTCAGTATGATAGCAGTAATAACATTCAATATTATAACAGTAATGGTAATACTCAATATAATAACGATAATGATGAACTCATACCAATGGTTATGTGGTCGTCAACGAAGAGAAAGAGAAGGAACGAATCTCACGTCATGTTGCTGGCCAGTCGACTAAGAGCTGAGGAAGAAGCCATGCAACGTTGCTTTTGCATTGCTCTCCTTCCCCGCTTCTCTGTCTTCTCTCTGCCAGCCTCTCTCTCTGTATAAATGTTCCTTTTTTTCTCATTTTCATTCTCTTTCTCCTTCTTTTTTTGTTTGTTTGTTTTTGTGTTCGTATCTGTCTGTCTGTCTGTCTGTCTTTCTCTATCTTTCTTTCTTTCTTTCTTTCTTTCTTTCTTTCTTTCTTTCTTTCTCTCTCTCTCTCTCTCTCTCTCTCTCTCTCTCTCTCTCTCTCTCTCTCTCTCTCTCTCTCTCTCTCTCTCTCTCTCTCTCTCTCTCCTGTTAGCCCTGACTCCTGCACTTACGTTTTTTCTCCTTTCCCCCCCACACTTTTATTTCCTTATTGCAATACCCTTTCCTTTATCCTATTATCTTTTTTTTCTTGTTCCCTCGTTTTCTCTTTCCTTTCCTTCTCTTTCTCCCCTCTCTGTACCCTTTTCCCTTTTTGTCTTTAACGTATAAAAAGGACACTTCACTGCTGCTGAAATATTTGATATATATATATATATATATATATATATATATATATATATATATATATATATATATATGTGTGTGTGTGTGTGTGTGTGTGTGTGTGTGTGTGTGTGTGTGTGTGTGTGTTTTGTGAGTGTGTGTGTGTGTTTTTTGTGAGTGTGTGTGTTTTTTGTGAGTTTTTTTTTTTTTTTTTTTGAGTGTGTGTGTTTGTGTGTGTATGTGCGTGCGTGCGTGCGTGCGTGTGGCGCGCCAGTATTTTGCCTTTACAAACATATCATCCAGTGATGCTAAACAGGACACATGTCAGTCACAACTCTTTTTAATTCTCTTACTACGGTTAATTAATCTTTATCTGTCCTTTGACCTTAGTTGGATTAACAAATGAATGAATCATGAAATTTTCCGGTTTGCTGCAGCGCTGAAATATTGCACGCCGCAACGCCCCACCCCAGCTCTGGCTTTAATCTTGTTCCATCGCGTCTCTTTTCCACACTCTCCTTACCGTGGACTCTGCAACCTCTGTGCAATCTGCAACTACGAAGTCTAAATTTAGTCATTCAGCGAAAACTTTTTTTCCTTTTTCTCTCTTTAAGTGACGTGTTCGCAACGTTTCATTCTGCCAAAGACGTTTAATCATTCTGGAAAAAATAAACTTTTCGCTCAAGGTGTCCTCTCTAAACCCAACGAACTTCCCATCCACTTCCCTTCCACCTTATCCACTTACTAACCTCTATTCCACCTCCCAGTCACGCCCTCTGTTCACCGTTCAATTCGCCAAAAGATCTTAATCATTCGACGAAATTTTTCTCTCAATTGACGGACTTTCCACTGACCTTATTTTCCTTTTTTTTCGTGAAATAAGCGTTTCCCAAAAAAAATCATTGCATTTTCTTTGTGACAAATATAAAAAGGGTTGTGAGAACGATTCACGGTATTGTAGCATTGTTCATTTTCATTCGTTATTTTCTTAAAGTTGTCTTTTTTTCGTGTGTCTTCCGCATTTTATTATTATTATTATTGTTATTAAAGTTGATGAAAGCGCACCTATTTTCCCACACCCATATGGTACCTTCAGCGATTCATGGAATTCAAAAAATAACGGAAAACTGAACTGCATCAGCATATCCCCCCCCCCCCCCTAGCCTTTCCGAACGTGCGGTTTGGCTGTTCGTTGTCTTTCATTCAATTTTCACCCTTGTGAGCATTTCGCTTAAAGGCGAAGAGTTTTATTACAAACTGTAACGTTGATATGAAAAAAGAACGTGCGCTAAGTTGCCACAGGCTATTTTTTCATTCTTCTGAAACGTATCACTTTTTCTTTTTCTCTTTTTTTGAGGTGGATCTCATCTTTTTGACGACAGTAATTGCTAGTAAAAATAGTTTTAAAAACCGGGCCCTGTATTATAAAATGATGTATATATCAGCACAGAATCAATACATCAATAAAAATACAGCTGCGGGTTATAAAATTTTACACCAGCATTCATAAATGTCCTTCATACCCGTGATAATTACAGCGGTTGTGCGAATTTAACATTTCCGAGTCCGAATTTCCACGGTTATTCTTGCAATCTGTATTCAAACTACTTGCGTATTGGTTATTGGCTACACATGACAGCCGGTGTCATTGCAAAGGCATTCGGACGGCTATTGGATAGGTCAAGGGATACGTGCGACTGCAATATCAAAATGGCAAAATGGTTACGAGAGGCGCTGAACACGATCCCATCTCGCGCGGTCAGGAGGGGGGGATACAAATATACACATGGGTACACATACCCGTAAACACACACACACATACAAACACTCATACGCGCGTGCACACAGACACAAACACACATACACGCACACGCACGCACACACATACACAAACACATACACGGACGTACGCGTCCACACACACACGGACGTACGCGTCCACACACACATACGGACGTACGCGTCCACACACACACACGGACGTACGCGTCCACACACACACACGGACGTACGCGTCCACACACACACACGGACGTACGCGTCCACACACACACACGGACATACGCGTCCACACACACACACACGGACGTACGCGTCCACACACACACACGGACGTACGCGTCCACACACACACACACGGACGTACGCGTCCACACACACACACGGACGTACGCGTCCACACACACACGGACGTACGCGTCCACACACACACACACACACACACACACACACACACACACACACACACACACACACACACACACACACACACACACACACACACACGGATATATAAAGATAGCACATGCCGTCGAAACACTTATTTCATTAATCCAGTAATTATTCAATAATTTTGGCAAGACCCACTAATCACGAAGCCCCGGGGCGCGTCACTCACCAAAGAAACAAGTCATGTTCGTGTATCATATCACACGCAAAATTTAGAAGAGCGGTTAAACGAGCGCGTGGCAGATAAAAATGGCTTTAGGACATCAAAACATCTGTTAAAAATGACAGAAAACGGATCATCTTGTTCTTTATGCTTCGATCGTGAATTAGGGATGTTTTCTTGGGTTTCAGATGCAAAGGTTCAGGAAACGTGTTACTGTACCATTTTCACCACATTCGTTTGGGTTACATAATTCCTTTTGGAAGAGATTTTAAAGTGATATTTATCATCTTCATTTAACTTTTCGATTCATTCGCTAATTGAAATTCTCCTATGTCCTTGTTCTCGTTGTTCTTTTTGTTGTTGTTGTTGCTGTTGTTCTGGGTGTAAATAAGGCATGTGAGATACCACTGCCTTAGATACCAAGTCTTCTTACACGGTTTGCAATACGAAGATAATTCCAGTGCTCGATCCCTTCTCATTACCACAACAAAGAGAATTATCTTATGTTTACATTGGTACTCTACATCGGAGGTATTTTTGTTTGTATTGGTCTTCTAATTAACGCCTTGTTTGATCGTTTGTGTTTGGGCAGAGTTGGGTACAGTTGTGGTTGAGTCAGAGATGGATCAAGTGGATGATTTGAAATGCTATTTAGGCCTATAATGACTAAGGCAGTGAAGGTAGGCCGATAATTAAGGCAGTGAAGAAGGGAGGCCTATAAAGATTAAGGCAGTGAAGAAGGTAGGCCTATAATGATTAAGGCAGTGAAGAAGGTAGGCCTATAATGATTAAAGCAGTGAAGAAGGGAGGCCTATAAAGATTAAGGCAGTGAAGAAGGTAGGCCTATAATGATTAAGGCAGTGAAGAAGGAAGGCCTATAATGATTAAAATGGTTTTCATCATCGCGAAAATGGGAGAATAGGTAAATAAGATAATGATGATGATGGTGGTGATAATGATCATAATAACAGGTCGTGGTGATAGTAAAAACAATTTTGGTCTAACTTTTTTATTTGATAAACCTGACTAGCATTTAGTTAATTCAGATTATGTTTAAGATTTATTTATCATTTAGAAGGAATACATGCCACAAAAGACATAAACAGAGACAACAATATAGACAGATGGAAGAAATATCCGTTATTCTTAATCTTTTTGCTTCCCTTCAACCCTGATCTAATTCTACCCTCAATCTTTCCTGCAGTTGACATCATGTTCATGGTTGACATTGTGATCAACTTCCGTACGACTTACGTCAACCACAACGACGAGGTGGTCTCTCATCCGGGGAAGATCGCCCTACACTACCTGAGGGGGTGGTTCCTCATCGATGTCGTGGCTGCAATTCCCTTCGACCTCCTGCTGGTCAACCCGGATGTAAGTCAGCTGTGTTTTGGGGGGAACGTGGAGCGAGTCTGGGGGCGTCTCGCAATTTTGTCTTTTTTCTGGAAGGGGATTAAATTTATTGTCTTTTTTTGGGGAGGGGAATTCTTTGTTTAGTCTGGCTTGTGACTTACGGCATCGCGTCAGAATCGATGATGAGATAGTGTGTATTTCATGTTCACAATAAGGGGGTCAGACCCGTACACACAAGACGATATAAAAAAACGGCTTCACTTTCAATACGAAACAAGTGTTGGTCAAATATGAAGCATAAGCTTTATATGCAGTTATCTTCAAGTATCTCTTTCTTCCTTTTATTTTACTTTCATAACCATTTCCTGCATCGCTAATGTCAACGCCTTTTTCCGCCGATAATGCTGTAGTCAATTAACAGTCGCAGTTGCCAATTATCCTCTAACTTATTTACTGTTGCTACTGTGGACAAACGCCTCTCACGCTTAATGTCTCTAGATGCCGTTATATCTTAATCAAAACGCAATTATTTATTATATTATCAGTAATTAATATAGCTACTTGTATTCGTTTGATCCGTGTTTGATGATTGTTGACGATTAAGCAAACTTGCGTGTTGCCTAAAACCGGGTTGTAATAATGTCAGTTTCTTCGTCGCGTAGAAACATAGCACTGTGTTGGTCCGTGTGTTCTGTATTTTAATTCTGTTTTAAAATTAGTTTAATGCAGTTCCGCGGGGCAGTTTATTCTAGATTTTTTCCGGTATTTCCTATATATTTCGTACTTTCACAGAGAGATGTAAAAAAAAATAAGGATAGTAATAAATTTCAGAAATGTGTATAATTTCAGAAATGTGTATATTTTCGGCTCTGGGAAATCCTTTCATTAGATTCTTCATGGTGAATATTTTCCACTTTGCCAGACAATATTTTTTTAGTATGTGTGGTATTATTATTCAGATCATTCCAACTTATGAATCTAAAAATCCCATTCATTCCAATAAAATACCAGTATATATGTG